>NW_020837946.1:57232377-57358713 GCF_003676395.1 Aethalodelphis obliquidens | reverse complement strand
AGAGAGAGAGAGAGAGAGAGAGAGAGAGAGAGAGAGAGAGAGAAAGAGAAAGAGAGAAGTATGGAAAGGAGGAGTAAACTACAGATTAAAATGTACTTGAGGCATATCAACCAATTTTTACACTTATTGAATATTGACTATTGGATATTGATTGTAATTGGTTATTTGGAAATTGACCCAAACAAACTGGAAACATTTATAAAGCAATTGGGGAAATGTGAACACTCACTGGAGAATTTTGATACTAAGACAATATTTTCTACATATTATTAGGTTGATGAGGGCATTATGGATCTGGTTTTACAAAGAGTTCTTTCCTTCAGAGATTCTACGCAGGAAGTAATATGATATCTGAGAATTTTCCTCTAAATAACCTGTGGGGAGTGCAGGGTGGTGATGTAGCTGAAACAAAACTGATGAGCTCAGTGATGGGTACATTGGGATTCCTATTATCATTCTACTTTGTATATGCTTGAAGATTTCCATAATAAGACTTTGTTTTTAACTGAAAAGACAATCTACCACCTGGGAAGAGATATTTAATGCCTAGAACTTAAAAAAACAAATATATAAAAAGAAGTTATTAATATCAATAAGAAAAAGGCCAAAATTCCAACTTAAAAATTGGGCAAAGGATACGAATAGGCAGTTTACAGAACAAACTCTAATGATTCTGAAACACATTAAGAAATGCTCAGCTTTACCACTAATCAAAAGAATGAAAATTAAAATCACATTGAGATATCTTTGCACAACTATTAGTTTGGCAAACATTAAAATGCTAGATGATACCACATGCCGGAAACTTTGTGAAGAAATGGGAACTGTCCCTTGCCTTCGTAGGAATTAAAATTTTTATATCCACTTTGGAGACCAACTAGGTAATAGTAAGTCTGAAAATCTGCACATCTCCCAGAAATGAAAAATTACAAGACACTTGCCTTCTTCACCTTCTGTAAAGATGGGATGCAAGTGTCTGACCCAGTCTGCCAAACAGATACATCAGCTCCAAACTTTGAATCTGAAAATGACGTTAAAAAGTAGGGACCAACAGAATGGCCATCATCAAAAAATCTACTAACAATAAATGCTGGAGAGGGTGTGGAGAAAAAGGAACCCTCTTGCACTGTTGGTGGGAATGTAAATTGATACAGCCACTATGGAGAACAGTACGGAGGTTCCTTAAAAAACTACAAACAGAACTACCATATGACCCAGCAATCCCACTACTGGGCATATACCCTGAGAAAACCATTATTCAAAGAGTCATGTGGGCTTCCCTGGTGGCACAGTGGTTGAGAATCTGCCTGCTAATGCAGGGGACACGGGTTCGAGCCCTGTTCTGGGAGGATCCCACATGCCACGGAGCAACTAGGCCCGTGAGCCACAACTACTGAGCCTGCGCGTCTGGAGCCTGTGCTCCGCAACAAGAGAGGCTGCAATAGTGAGAGGCCCGCACACCGCGGTGAAGAGTGGCCCCCTCTTGCCACAACTAGAGAAAGCCCTTGCACAGAAACGAAGACCCATCACAGCAAAAATAATTAATTAATAAACTCCTACCCCCAACATCTTCTTTAAAAAAAAAAAAAAAAGAGTCATGTACCACAATGTTCATTGCAGCTCTATTTACAATAGCCAGGACATGGAAGCAACCTAAGTGTCCATCAACAGATGAATGGATAAAGAAGATGTGGCACATATATACAATGGAATATTACTCAGCCATAAAAAGAAACGAAATTGAGTTATTTGTAGTGAGGTGGATGGACCTAGAGTCTGTCATACAGAGTGAAGTAAGTCAGAAAGAGAAAAACAAATACTGTATGCTAACACATATATATGGAATCTAAAAACCAAAAAAAAATGGTGATGAAGAACCTAGGGGCAAGACGGGAATAAAGACGCAGACCTACTAGAGAATGGACTTGAGGATACGGGGAGGGGGAAGGGTAAGCTGTGACAAAGTGAGAGAGTGGCATGGACATATATACACTATCAAACGTAAAATAGATAGCTAGTGGGAAGCAGCCGCATAGCACAGGGAGATCAGCTTGGTGCTTTGTGACCACCTAGAGGGGTGGGATAGGGAGGGTGGGAGGGAGGGAGACGCAAGAGGGAAGAGATATGGGGATATATGTGTATGAATAACTGAATCACTTTGTCATAAAGCAGAAACTAACACACCATTGTAAAGCAATTATACTCCAATAAGGATGTTAAAAAAAAAAAATGGGTGTGGGCTTCCCTGGTGGCGCAGTGGTTGAGAGTCCGCCTGCCGATGCAGGGGACACAGGTTCGTGCCCTGGTCCGGGAAGATCCCACATGCCACGGAGCGGCTAGGCCTGTAAGACATGGCCACTGAGCCTGCGCGTCCGGAGCCTGTGTTCCGCAACGGAAGAGGCCACAACAGTGAGAGGCCCGTGTACCACAAGAAAAAAAAAAAAAAAAAGGGGGAAATAAATAGTATATTAATCATATTTTAAAAAAGTTTTTTTAAAAAAAAAAAAAAAAAAGTAAGGACCAAGCGGAACCCCTGTCGTGAAGGTGGCAGCAAGCAGAGACAGCACCTCTGTACAATTTCTGGAGTCGGCAATGAGTACAGTCCTAGGAATAGCACAAGCATCGAGCAGGTGTCATTTGGAAATAAAAGGGGCAGTACCTGTGCCTTTAAGCAGAGCAGCATTGTCCTTATTAGATCAATTCCATGGTGTGATGTTAGGTAGTTTATCTTCAGGTTGGTTCTCAAGCCCTTCCTGAGATTCTGTAAGCTATCTGACATTCTTTTCAAAATTATTTTTCTTGTTTAAATGACCCATAATGGCTTTCTGTTGCTTATAACTAAGACTCTTGACTGATGTGGAAAGCAATTTGGCAATGTCTATTAAAACTGAGGCTACGTATATACCCTACAACTCAGCAACTCCACTGCTGCATATATACTTTAGAGCAACATTGTCCAGTAGAAATTTCTACGATGATGACTGTGCCCTCCAATATGCTAGCCACTAGCCATGTGTGGCTACTCAGCACTTGAAATGTGGCTAGTGTGACTGTGGAATTAAAATTAAATTGTATGTGATTAATTCTAATTAATTTAAATTTAAGTATCCATATGACTACACAGTGGCTAGTGGCTCTTTATTGAACAGCAAAACTCTAGCATAATGCTTGCCTTTGTGCACAAAGATACACATTACAGCAGCATTTGCATTAATAGAAATTCAGAAACAAGTTGTAGTCACGCAAACAATACCGTAAAGCAGTCAGAATGAAGGAATCGAGTTTATACTATCAACACGGATAAATCTAAAGAACACAATTTGGAGGGAAAAAGCAAGCTGTATCATCTTAGATACAGTGTGATACCACTCTATGTAAAGTTAAAGAAACACAGAAATATTCTTTACTGATTTAAAAATGTAGTAAAATTTAAAAAAACACAGAAGGGAAGACTTCACGCTAAATTCAGGAGTGTGTTCCCCCTGGTAAGAGAGGAGAGAGACTTGGAGGTCTTCCACGATACACATTCTAAGAGCTGTTAAAGCTTGGGTAAGTATCACTAATTTGTTTTATTGTTAGAATTTTTATCCATATCTAGGTATTTCATATATCAAATATGAAATATTAAAATATTTTAAAATTCTATAAATATATACCTTTTATATATTGAGTAACTGGCTAGCCTGCCTCTTCAGCCTCCTTTCATTCCAATGATCCTAAGGGATTCTCTGTCCTCCTCTTCTTCCATAATAATGGAGCTGTGGCTAGGGTGAGACTTCCCATTTCCCAGTCCCCCTTGCAGCCACTGGGTGTGGGACTAAACTCTTGCCAATGGAAGGTGGGCAGAAGTGAGGTGAGCAACTTGCCTCTCACAGATTCCTGGCTCTGGACTTCCTGGTGGCTGGAATGGCAACAACCAATAGGGCCTTGGCAGCCACATGTGGCAGAGGGAGAGCTGTCATCAGCCACAGTCTCCAAACAGAGCCGTGCACCCACCTGTGACTGTTACCTGAGAGAGAAATCAACTTCCTTATTTCTTAAGCCTTTTTGTTATTGAGTTTCATTATGGCAGCTCCTTTAGATCTGTAATCATCTTTTTTTTCACTTATGTTCCAAATTTTTCTAGTACCTGCATTGTTCATGGTGTTTATTACTATATTTATTAATTAAGGGATTAGGAGTAAGTATAAAATAATAGTAATTTTCACTCGTATTTAGGAAATAAAGAAAATACTGTAAGTTTTTGTAACTGCCAGATAGAGGATAGTGAATTGAAGATTATACAAACAACATTTTCACAGCAGTTATAATTTACTAAGAATTTCATATCTGGCCCATGTGGGCCTGCCTCTAGTTCCAACCTCTCATTCCCAGATTAAGAAACCACGGCCCACATAAAAAGGAATGAAATAATGCCATTTGCAGCAACATGGATGGACCTAGAGATTATCATACTAAACAAAGTAAGTCAGACAGAGAAAGATAAATATCATGGTATCAGTTTTATGTGGAATCTAAAGATGATACAAATGAATTTATTTATAAAACAGAAACAGACTTACAGACATAGAAAACAAACTTATGGTTACCAAAGGGGAAAGGAGGGGGAGGGATAAATTAGGAGTTTGGGCTTAACAGATACACACTACTACATATAAAGTAGATAAACAACAAGGACTTACTGTATAGCACAGGGAACAGTATCTTGTAATAAGATCTTGTTCAGTACCTTGTAATAACCTATAATGGAGGAGAATTTGCAAATGAAAAAATATATAGTATATTTGAATCACTTTGTTGTACACCAGAAACTAACACAACATTGCAAATCAACTATACTTCAATTAAAAAAAGAGAAAGAAACCACAGCCCAAAGTTATTGTACTTGGCTAAGTTTACACTGTGAATTAGTGGCAGAGCCTCCTGGTTCATTCCTACTTCATTCCTCACCTCCTACCACTGCCTCCCTTGCTTGGAAGGGAGCTTAGAGATAATTTGGTTGATGTATGATGCTTCAATTCTGCCCACAGTAATTTATTGAAACATCAGGAAAAGATACACACGCTCCTGGGAATTTATAACTATGGGCCACTCTGAATGTTCACTTACGCACATTATTGTTGGAATAAACTTCTCGGAGCTAGTTAGAAGTTTCGAGACACAGTAATAAGTCTGATTATAAATTCTGGTACAGTGACTCAAAGGCATGAGTGCTCTTCTTCACCCTGGAAGATGAGCATTTACTTTCCATAAGACAATGCCTCTCCAACTTCTCCTTTGCAGTTCCCCAGTTACCAAGCTCTCTGTGTGAGGGGACAAGGTGAGAGAAGGGTTCTGGGTGTAAAATCTAAAGCTCCTGCCTCATGAGCAAAATATCTTTGAACGGTTGTATTTTACTTTGAAAATTCTTGCTGATTTTTGCATGCTACCCTACAACATGGCTTTACTTCTTTTAACATAAAAAGAATCTTTTAAGTCATCAGTTAAATTTCTTAAGTCTCCATTCAAAATCTTTGTGGAAAGTTGATGCCTTATTTGTCCTGTGTCTGGATACACTTCCTCAGGTCCACAAGGGTACAAGTTTCCCTTTTTTTTTTTTGGCCGCACGCTGTGTGGGATCTTAGTTCCCCTACCAGGGATCGAACCCGTGCTCCCTGCAGTGGAAGCACAGAGTCTTAACCACTGGATCACTAGGGAAGTCCCCAAGTTTCCCATTTTTATACTCATAGTTAAGATATTTGGCATGAGAGTAACTTAATGCTCTTCATTTCAGAGCATCACTTCTCCTTCACTCCCCTGAGATTCAGGTTAAAGTTGCTTAGAATTAAAATCTTCCTGCAGGGGATGTTTAAAAACTGGGACTAACTAGATTCCCATGAGAGCCTAGAAGCTTAGTTTTGGAGGGGGCTGGGGGAGGAGGAGGTCACTTACACTTTGGGGAGAATATGAACAATAGAACAGAAGTGTTAAAGGGATGCTAGAGATGATTTAACACACAGCATCAATTCACAGATAAAACAGCAGAAGTCCAGAGAGATTATGGTTCTTGCCGCAAATTACAAAGCTGGCCAAATATCAACATTGACTTTTTCCTTGATTAATAGTTAGTTGGGATATCTTTTGCCCACATTCTAAAATACTACCAGCTATAGAATGCACAGTGGTCATCGGATGCTTCCCAAATTACCAAGAAGTTGTGGAACACTTATAGTTTCCTAACTCTTCAAGGTGGTTAGTACGATTGAGATAGACATTTTGGTAGATGATTTTAGAATCCTTCTGCATTTGAAATGTTATTTAAAAGCCACGTCATTTTAAGCCATGTTCAGCAACAATACCAAATAGCATTCCTAACTCATAAAAAGAAATAAATTATTTAAGTAGAAATAACATGCAATGCCATAATGCAAAGGTCTAGAGCAGGGCTTGGCAAACATTTTCTGTAAAAGGCCAGATAGTAAATATTTTAGGCTTTGCAGGTCATATAGTCTCCGTTAAAACTACTCAACAATGCCATTGCACTGTGAAAGCAGTCATAAACAATATGCAAAGGAATGAGTGGGACTATGTTCCAATAAAACATTATTTACAGAACCAGGCAGTATGCTGAATTTGGCCTTCAGGCTGTAGTTTGCAGACCCCTGCCCTAGAGTCCTATATTTTATAGGCTTTAAGTGGTGTGTGTATATAAAGTCACCCAGAATGCTTGCTCTAAAAATGCTAATAATCTTTAGTTTGGTTAGTTTTATTTATTTTTAAAATAGCTCCTACATATTTTAATATGTTGAATGTAAATCTAAGTGACAGGATACTTCTAGAGATGTGAGTGTCCTGACAAGAGTCGTGTAATACGACTCAGCTCAGTTACCTCATCTGTAACATGGCTTATTGTATCATCCTTATTTAGTTGCTTTTTCTGAACCAGCTGGCTCAGGAATGATAGCTGGATGCACAAAAGATACAAAGGGCATATCATGTATCTCGAGATGAATTTGTTCTATCTATCTGCTTCTTTATTTTGCTTCTCAAGAATGCCAAGTTTCTACACCAGCCTCTTGTGTGGCCCACTGAGAGTCATCGCAGCTTCTTTATCTGAACGCAAGGAAGGGTGTTTACCCACCTCGCATGGGTGTGGCAAGGAAAGCTCTCCGGCTCTGCCAAATGCCATCTCTCTAGCACTTAACGCTACTGCAGCCGGACCTATCCACACACTTTAATTGTTGCCGACAGATGACTGCCAGGCCCCATGGTCTTCTGGCTTTCCATCCAACAACCTGAGAAGGGAGGTAAAAAGGAAAGAAAACTAACAAAACAGGAAAGGAAAGACAACAAAAGGTAAGGTTAATGGCTGAGTGGATAATGGCAGGCAACATCTTTTGCTACCATGAAAAGTATTAAGCCAATGTGTTTGCTGATTTCATTTTGTTGGTGGTCACTTTGCGTTCATTCTGAACATCCAGCAGTTAGCTAAGTAAACACACATGACTGATGAAAGAAGAAAGGGAACTATTTTTACGGGGGCCATTAAACTTTAACTACCATCTGGCAGGGAATGATTAGAGAAGGTCAAAATTAAGGCAGTCAACACAAACGCTGTGTGAATACCTCAGGGAATTAACATGGATAAAGACACTGAACTTGTGGTTAAATAAAGAGACAGACATAAGAGGGAAGTGGTGAACACATCCTTTATGGCTTTGGACCTCATGGTCACGTTCATTGCCAGAGGAGCTCAAAGAGGGGAGAAATAACAAGGAGACCACGAGAAAATCTGAAACACCTGGAAATAATCAGATGTTCTGCACAAATCTTAAAAAAGAAAGTTAAAGAACTACACAGGACCACATCATTTGGGCTTCCTCCCTGCCCAGGAAGGGAATGTTTATAGGAGAGGTGTGTTGAAATCGGAAGATAGTTAATATTCAGATTAGTCTACTATTTCATAGTAGGAAACGGTTTTATATGCTGCTGGGAAGAAACATCAGGAACTATATGCTTGTGAACACTAAAAGACCCCATCATTTTTGGGAACTGCTGTTTGCCCACTAATGAAACAATCATCCAGCAGGTAGTTTGAGAGAGAATTTGAAAAAGGGAAGCTGGGCCTTACTCTTTCAGGTCTTTGGTCAGTTGATAGCACAGTACTTAACCCTAGGGCAGCTTCATCCCGTTGAAAACACACAGAAAAGATTCTTAGAGAAAGCTACTTGTTTTGTCTTGTTTTCTATTTTTGTAGTTTGTATCCAGATGGACTCAGAAGGCCAAATTTCTGAGCATCTGAAAGAGGAACCATGACCAGTGAGTAGTGCTGGGTGGGCCCCTTAGCCTGCTCTCAGTTCTGAAATAAGGAGCTCCATCTGCGGAAAGTCCAGGGCCCTGAGCTTTTCTTTATTAATTCATTTATTAATGGAATATATTTAACATATAACACTGTGTCAATTTAAAGTGTACAACACATTGATTTGATACATACATATATTGTAATAATGATTGCTACTGTAGTGATGGTTAGTCCCTTCTGCCGTGGCATAATTTCTTTTTTGTGGGAATAACTGGGTAAGAATAATTAAGATCTAGTCTCCTAGCAAGTTTGATGATTATAATACAATATTGTTATCCATATAAACTACACCACGCATAGGACCCAGAATTCTGATTACTGGAATGATCAAGACAGGTTTGGAACAAACAAGCTGAAGCCAGTCCATCCTAGGCATCAATTCGGAAATACTCAGATGCAAAAGGAAGGAAGGATGTGTTACCAGAGGCAGTGTACCTGGAAATTCATGATGCACAGCTTCTCTCTCTCTCTCTCTCTTTGATTTCTTATTTAAGGACTTGACTCTATACCAGGTAGTGTGCAAAGACCATTTCCATTCCTTATCTTCTTTGATTATCAATACAATCCTATGAGGTATGCATTATAATCCCCATTGTACAGAGGAGAAAACTGAGAACCAAGACGGAGGGAGGTTAAGAACTGGTCCAAGGATAAGGCCATATGACTGGGAAATGTGGGTGCCAGGACTCGAACTCAGGTCTCACTCTCTGCACAGCTATTGCTGTTATGTTCTTCCCCACAGTGGAATGATCTCCCTCTGCAGCGCTACTGGCACCAAGGTCTTCATCTCAGTTCCCTATGATTATGGGGATTATGATTTCCCCTTCTTGAGTGAGGGTGGGCTCAACTTCCCTTTGGGATCAGAGGCTTAAAAATAATGGACACAACCTAAGCAAATCTGCTATGGTCCCCCTGCATAGCCAGGGAGGTAAAGCCAGGGAGGAACAGACAAGCCATTGTCACAAGGGCCCAAGCCCCTTCAAGAGCTTCTGCAAAAAAAAAAAAAAAAAAAAAAAGAAAAAATCAATGGGAAATAAAACAACTGAGTTTTCCAAGCTGTGAATAATGCTTGGTATTGTCTAGTGGCGGTATGTAAGAATATTTCCCTTGTTCCTTATTTTTAGCATAAAATATTCTGGAGTAAAATTCTATTTTAATTAAAAGTTGAATAATAGCATGACACGCACATATACCCG
Source organism: Aethalodelphis obliquidens (assembly GCF_003676395.1). Taxonomy (NCBI): domain Eukaryota; kingdom Metazoa; phylum Chordata; class Mammalia; order Artiodactyla; family Delphinidae; genus Aethalodelphis; species Aethalodelphis obliquidens. The sequence continues at coordinate 57,349,176 of NW_020837946.1, read as the reverse complement.
ATGTGCAAGAAAGCGTGGTGTGAAAAGTAAGAAAATTCAAAGGTATGCTAGAAACCTCATCGTTAGCGCACTTCCTTCTGCCTTTGTACTTCTAGAATCTCGAAACATCTGGCGATTTTACCATCAGGAAAGAGTGTAATGTCCATCTGTTAAATCAGGCTTCGGCTTCACTCACCTGGGAGGATCAACCAGATGTGGAGGTCCTTTACATTATTAATGATTTCAGTCTTCCCTTTGTACATGCCCTGTGAGGGCACAGTGTGGGGTACGGCCTATAAATCACTAGAAAGTGAGAAAGTCATCTTTTACTTTATTCTAGGCATAATGAAGGCGCAGAACATTTTTTCTTGGTCAGAGCATAAATCATTAGAATCTATTTCAACTTTGCCACCAGAAGACTTTTAACTGCTTTGCTTTTCTTTGACAGACAAACCATCGCAAATCTTACCTCAACACACACACACACACAAACGCGTGCATCTGCGTGTTTCCTGGTGCTAAGGCCGCAGATGCTAAGTGGATCGTGCAAAGAGCCTCCCTGGATCACTCACATGGTGGCAATCTATGTGATCTTTACAACTTATTTATAAATAGCTTGGTGCGGAATTTCGGTCCAGTCTTTCCTATCCCATCACAGTTATGAGTTGTGCCTCATGTTACAATGTCCCTGTGACAAAGCACTGACTTCAGTTAGCGTCTGTGGACTGAGAAAGCCTGGCCTAATGACAAGTGTGGCTCTATCCATTGTGACACTGTGACCTTTGGCAAGTTACTCAACCTCTCCAAGCTTCATTTCCTCCTCTATGAAGTGGGGGTGATAAGAATAGTACCTACTTTACAGAGTTGTGTTCAGGATTAAATGTGACCGGGTGTATAACTGTACCTGGCACATAGCAAGAACTCAGCAGTCAGCAATTATCAAATAGTAAGACACTGTGAGCAAGCTACTTATCAAAAGCCCTCAGCAAAATTTAGCAGATTTCCCACATAACCCCTGCACAGCCTCCCCCATTATAAACGTCCCCCACCAGAGGGACACTTGTTACAAATGATGAACCTACACTGACACATCACTATGACTCAAAGACTATAGTGTACCTTAGGGCTTACTCTTCCTGTTGTACATTCCATGGGTTTGGACAAATATATAACGACCTGTATCCACCATTACAGTACCATACAGAGTAGTTCCACTGCCCTGAAAATCTGTGTTCTGCCTATTCATCCCTCCCCACCTAACCGTGGCAACCACTCATCTCTTCTACTGTCTTCGTAGTTTTTCCTTTTCCAGAATGTCATATAGTTGGAATCATACAGAATGTAGCCTTTTCAGATTGGCTTCTTTCACTTAGTGATACACGTTTAAGTTTTCTCCATGTCTTTTCATGGCTTGATAGCTCATTTCTTTTTACTGCTGAATAATATTCCATTGTCTGGCTGTACCACAGTTTGTTTATCCATTCACCTACAGAAGGACATGTTGGTTGCTTCCATGTTTGGGCAATTATGAATAAAGCTGCTATAAACATCTGTGTGTAGGTATCTGTATGGATATAAGTTTTCAGTTCATTTGGGTAAATACTGAGGAGTGAAATTGCTGGATTGAATGGTAAGGGTATGTTTAGTTTTGTATGAATCTGCCAAACTGTCTTCCAAAGTGGCTGCGCCATTTTGAATTCCTACCAGTAATGAATTAGCAATGAATCTGTTCAATTTTGCTGTGAGCATAAAACTGCTCTAAAAAATAAAGTTTATTAAAAACTTAAAAAAAATCTTTCTCTCAACAAAATATTTTCTGTGATCTGTTTTCTTTCATGATCTGGATTAGTAGTCCTGCGATCATGGGTATGGCCAATCTAATCTTTCAGTTTCTTCTTCTCTGAATGTGTTGGTGCCCATTATAGTCATAGTAAGATTATTATACTTGTGAAGTCTAGAGGTGCTAATTGCAAGAATTATCATCATCTTCTCAGCAGGTATTTTTTGAGAGCTATCCACATGCCAGATCTGTACCGGGGGCTGAGACATATGGTCAAGACAGGAAAAGAGCATTGGATAATTCCCAACCTTCACTATTGGAACTCTGAGATATAGTTTGCATCTTAAATTTGTAAAAAAAAAAAAAAAATCCCTTAAAAATCCTCAAAGATAATTTACATAAATCTGGTAGAAACATAAGCTTTTCCTTATTTTCTTCATGAGGGTACCAGAGTCTAGAAAATCACATTTAGCAGTGAGAATCAATCCATGTTGCTGCCAACCTCTGAGAAGCACAGAAACTGAGCAGTGAACATCTCATCTAAAACCAACATAAAAAATATGATAAGCCACCAGTTTTTCTTACTTTAGCTTACGTTGCATTAATTACTGTCATGTGGACCTGGGAACACACCTCACTGGGTGGTTGGCCTCAAGCATTTACTCTTTTCCCCTTCCCTTCCCCTCTCTCTGTGATCAAGCTTACTTCTGCCCTCATCTTACTCTTGCCTCTACCTGGGACATAACTAGGTCACTTGCCATCATTCGCCAGCTTTCCCAGGGGCTGGGGTAAGAGCTTTTAAGAGTTAATGTGGGGAACTTCCCTGGTGGCGCAGTGGCTGAGAGTCCGCCTGCCGACGCAGGGGACATGGGTTCGTGCCCCGGTCCGGGAAGATCCCACATGCCGCGGAGCGGCTGGGCCCATGAGCCATGGCCGCTGAGCCTGCGCGTCCGGAGCCTGTGCTCCGCAACGGGAGAGGCCACAACAATGAGGGGCCCGCGTACCGCAAAAAAAAAAAAAAAAAAAGAGTTAATGTGGGAACCTCTCCGCATTTCCCTCTTTATAAACCCCTCTCTTGCCTCCATTTCCCCATCACTACTTCTTATACTTCTAGCTCCTTCTTGTGGTTCACAGTCCCATCACCTCTCACTATTCACACCTTGGAGGTGCTTACAGCTTGTATTTTGGAGCTTGGAAGACCCAACTTCTATCTGTCAGGGAGGGAGAAGGGGAAAGACAAAGTCCCTGTTCCCTTGCAGGGCTGCAGCCAGAGGAAATGCATCATTAGTATCTCCGCTTCATTTTCTGAAGTCGTTTTCCAAGAAAGATTGAGCCAAGCTGCGGTTATTCTCTGCAGTGCTTGTTGATTCCGTATTTCACCTGCATTCGATGTTAATGGGAATTCTGTGATTGACCTGATTCATGAGTCAACATTAGAAGCAAAAGCCTCTTCATTAAAAAGGGATAATAGTGCTGGGGAATAGAACTAGAACCTGCTATTCACCAACAATAATTTAATCCAATTTTTTTCTGGAGATATTTGTGGGAGCCTCTTTTGATCTGACTTATATTCTATCAACCTAATAACATATTCCTTTATAGAAGACCCTATAATTGGCACTAGATTCAAACATCTGCCCAACCACAAACTGGCCTTTCTCTTTGCGTGTGGCTCAGTTGAGGGGGAAAAGATGCAGAGAAAATCTAAAGATTGGATGTCGTCAGGTGAGGGCCCTGTGTGGCTACAGGCTTCTCTGACTCTCTCTCTTATGACTGGGCCACAAATCCTTTTGGAGTGCTTTCCAGATACTCCTCAAGCTATTCCTGATCCAACATTCCCAAATTCAGAATTTTACTTTTTTTCCTGAAATCAGGCCAAGTATCTTTCTGTTCATATAGCTAAAAACTGAACACAGATTAAAGCACTAAGAAAGAATATGGAGAATGTGAGAATACTGTTTATATTTCTTTATTGTAAAGGATAATCGTTTGCTGACAAGGACACACCAATATCTTAATTATAAATATTAGTGAGTTAAATTATTAATTGAACTTGACTCCATGACATCAAATTCAAATGCACTGTTATTAAATGACAAATACTGACTCAAAATATAATTCAGATTTAGTGAACAACTGCTTAAAATAGGAAGCAGAATTTTAAATAGGATATGAATTCATCTTTGAAATACTTTTTCTCCATTTGTATATAAACAGAGATGGGAATATAAAATATGTCCTACATGTTAACCAGAAATTAAAAGAAAGCCACTACTAGGATGGCATCGAACATACTTTGCATTCTTAAGGAACTGATGGGTGTTCATACATTTAGTAGACTATTCATTTTCAAAATCAGCTTCTACTCCAAGATGTAAAAGGAAAAGAAAGGAGACAGAAAACCATTTAAATGAGGTAATTTCTATGTCTTAAGTTTAGAAATGAAGATATTGATGATTTTAGTAAACGCTATTTTATGCATCATAAGAAGGTACTACTCTATGGAAATAACAATATAACTTACTGAGTACCTGCTCTGTGCCAGGCATGGTATTAGAGACTTCACATTCATGAATTATGTCTCTGAATCCTCAATCTAACTCTTCAAGGTTGGCAAGTTTCTCCAGAAAAACCAGTGCTCAGGGAAATAAAGCAATTAGACATAGCTTATGAGTGTTATACGAAGTTCAGTTAGCAGCACAGTGCCGACTTGCCTTGGAGTTTACCTTCCATCTGCAGTTATACCTTCTCTGGAAGTCAAAATGAAGAGAACCACCACAATCGTACGGCGGATTGCAAATGCCTCCTTACACTCACAGTTAGAGAAAGGGCTTTTAAACACGTCACTCCCTTGCTTAACACCTTTCAAAGGCTTCTCATCACACTTCAGAAAACCCAAATTAATAAGCCGTACGTGATCTGGCCCCAACCCCTCTCCAAGGCGATGGCTCCCCCACTGCCCCTCCCTTGCTCTGCCTCAGCCGCGCGGGCCTTCTGTGTTTCTGGGAACACCCAGGAATCCTGGAACACTGTTCCTCCTCCCTGGAGAGCTCTGGGCACTTCTTACAGATTATGGCTTAAGTGTCATCCCAGAGAGGCCCTCTCTGACCATCACCGCTCCCTACTTGCTTCCTTCACAGCATGTAGCTGTGTATCTATTTGTGTATCGTTGGTCTCTCCCACGGATTGTAACCTACCCAAGGGCAGGGAGTACAAACCTATGTATACTTAGTGCCTAGCATAAAAAGAAATACTTGTGGAATGGATGAATGGGTTTATGAATAGGGACCGAACAGGAAACTGAGAACTTGATAGGATTCTGGGTGATAGAATTCTGATGCCCGGACCTTATATGACTTCAGGAACAGATTACATGGATTAGGACATGTGGGCCTAATTTCATGGGCGACACTGAAAGAATTCTTAAACCTTATATGGGAAAGCAACCCACCAAAGAAACCCAGATTAAGATGGTAACGGTGTTTATATCCTTCACGAAATTGTTGTACGATTTAGCCAACTAATTGTTGCTTAGTACATCTAGATATTTTTATTCATCATAGGTTTCATGATTAACACCTCAATATTTGGAAGAGTTTTAGGGAACTGGGTCCTGAATGTCTTATGCCAATCTTCTCTTAGCTCCGTCTGTGCCCCAGGGGCCCACAGGCTGTGACAAAAAAGAGTTCTGCGTAGAACATTTACACGCTTGACGTAGTACAGGGCAGTTGCTAAGGCAGAAAGCCAGAGGTAATGAGCACTGTGCGAATTATGTGCAGTTCTTTGCAGCACTTTCCGGCTGTAATTGAACTATCCCCTCCTCGTCCTTCAGGTGCTATCAGGATGAGTTTTCGCAGACTTCAAGAAAATCCCTGAAGGGCCAAAGACACTTTCTTGGTGTTACAATCCTTATTTCAACTGAAGCTAAATGTTTGGCTCCTGAGTACTTTAATAAGTTTCAAGAAAAAAGAGTATTCTAAGTGGAGAGTCCTTGCCCCCTTACCCCAAATGCAAAGAAATCGATCTTTATTTATTGTCAGGGTAAAAGAAATGCATAATATTCAGAGTCATACGAGAAGTGGAAGTTCGGTTTTCCAACTTAAAGCCACAGCATATTTGCGATCTGTAGTTTTTTTACACCTGTTCTTCTGAAGGGGTGGTGGCATGGAACTAATGTTTTATTAAGGAAAAAATGCAGTGTCAGCATATGAGCCCACCTAAGATCCTTTGTGACAATAAGCAATGTCTAAACCTAGCAGTGGGATACACAATGCCTATCTAAACACAGAAACCTGGCTTCCTCTCACAAGTGACGATTATAAATTTCACTCAGACAATAAGAATGTCTGAAAGCTATGTCTCTGTCATAATCCACCCCTGTCTCAGATATTCTGTTAAATCTACAGGGCTTTTTTGTTTTTAGCAAGGAAATGGTTTTAATTCTTCTGCAAGTGGTACCCATAATACCAAGAGTACAGAGACCATTTAGTACTTGTGGCCTCAGCAAAGAGCCCAAGCACAGAGTAAACAGTGATAAAAATTCCTTCTCTCGTTTTCTCATCTCCTAGTGTTGACTTAGTAGAGTGATGATACCTACCTGAGTGCCCTCTCTTTGCATTTTGGAGATCTAGCTTTTAGATCTGTCTGCAATTTGTCCTTTCTGGGTGTACTAAAAAATATTAGATTTCTAAAGCTAAACCTCACTAGAACATCCATTTCCATGCAAAATTCACTGTAATACCAATGGCCACCACTGTTAGAGCTCTTACTATGGACCAAGCACTTGACATTTACTTCATTCAACTCTTATCACATTCTCTAATGTAGGTACTATTCCCATTTTACACATGAAAAATAGGTGTGAAGAGACTCAAGATTCCACAGTTGGTTACGGGTGAGGCCTGGTTTCACACTCTGGTTTATCTGGCTCTGAAAAATGAGCGCTTGGCCACTACATGTTTCTGCCTTTTCCCTTCCCCCTCTGGATTAAAAGAGAAAAAGGAAAAAAAAACCCCCAAAAACCCTAAACTCTTTTTTCACACAACGATTGGTTTTTACTGCCATCTCTTCCTGTATTAAAATATAAAGTCTCTTTTGTCTCAGTGCCAAATATTCATTTTTTCAGTTTATCCTATTCATATTCAAAATGCACTTGATCTAGAAAAAGGGGAGTGTGCTCAATTTGATCTGTTTTAAGATTCCTGCCAAATTAAAATATGCCCACATTCAAAATGGTCAGATGTTCCTTCAGTTACTTATTTTCATAAGTTCAGTTTTTCTAAAGAAACAGTTTCCAGCCTATGGATCTTAGTTTCTAGGAGCCCTTGGAGTTACTGTAAAAGGTGTGTGAATGGATTCTGAATTTGTGTCTCCCACATATAGGCATTGCTACTTTCCAAATATATGTATATGTTGTGATTGAGTAAGTGTAAGTTAATTTAAAATTAAATTAATCATTAACCTGGCAGTAGCCTGTCATCATTATGTAGCTTCCTAATCAGCAGATACTAAAAGTTAAAGGACTTTCAACAAGGGATTCTCATACTTAAGAAGGTTAAAAACCGAGTTTCAAATGATGGCTTTGAGATAAATAATCACTACTTTCAAATGTTCACTTAAAGAGACTCAAGATATCCACTCAAAATTACAAATTTTATAGTCTTTGTAGAATATCTCGATTTTTGTTGGGCTCAACAATTCGGGAGAGAACCAAAGAAATACAGGACCTATGACTTCCTCAAATCAAGGTTATATTTATGCAGGGAAAAATGGGGCTTCAATTCAGTATTGAAAGGTTGATTGGCAAAATGTACTTGACATGACTTTCTGTTTTAACCATGATTTATCGCTTTGGGAGAACAACTGGTCACCAAGTATGTGACCCCGAGTCTCCATTTCTTGCTCTTGTCAGAATACCTCAAAACCAGAAGAAAGAAATCTTCCTTCACTCCCACCCCCGTTAGATGCTGCCCAGGAACGGTAGGGGACACAGCTTTTCTGTGCTGAAATACAAGTAGGGCAGAAGAACCTACCGTGGAGACCCTGTAGAAGTGGCCCTACCTAGAGACGTGAATACCTATTATATGGGCTGCCAACTCTGGCTGCTCCCCTCCCTGGCTGGCCCTGGTCTGGGCTTCCACTCAGGCATGGAGGAAGAGGCCTGTCCTTCCCTCCCTAGTGTAAATCTTCTCAGGGGTCTCTTTCTGGGTTTGTGACAGCCTAGTCTCAGCCAAGTGGTGGAGTAAATACTCCTTATTTGAGTTAGCAGGCGATATAGATTCTTCAGCTTATCGTTCATTAGAGATTATAAAATATACATTTCAATCTTGCTCTCTGATATTGTGACTAGACTAGAGATGGATTTGTGGGCGTGCATTTCACAATTCTCCCTTTGTCCGGACCTGAGTGGTAATTTGATTTGTATCTGGTATATATATGTGCATATGCATAATGCTGTTCTTAATGTCAGTTTGCCCACCTCTAGAAATACTTTTCTTCCAGGGTAACCAAGCTTATTGGAATATATATAAAAGAGTAAATAGACTCTAAAAGAGGGGTCAAGGAATTTTCTCAGGAAGAAAGGGGATGAACTTTGGCCTGATTTATTTTTATGTCTTAGATGTCTTTTCGGTTTTCTTCTAGTTCCTTGGGTGTTGTATTCTGAAGAATGAAGTGATCAGATACATGACGTATAGTTTAAGTGTTACTATACTTTTGAGAGCGTAGTTAGGTCTATTTTCTCAATTGTTGACAAGGTCAAGGAAATAATACAATGTGTGTGTGAATTCTAAGGTCAGGTGGACCACATTTCATCACAATAAGAGTTAGTGGAGTAAAGTTTGTGGGGTAGAAGATGACAGTTTCATCTATCTGTACCATCTAACACTGAAATGTAGTTGCCTTTCTGAAGGCAAAATGTTTCCTAAAGTTTCTATTCAGAAAAATAATGTTTTGCAATTGAATGGACTTATGGCTGTGAAAACATTAATTTTACATTTCTGGTCTTTACTCCTTATTTTAAGATATAAGTAGCACCTGTTCTATAATAAAATAAATTGACTTTTTTTGCTATAGAAAAAGTAATTCCATATATCTTAAGTGGTAGGTAGTTTCTATAATAAAATAGATATATTTTTGCATTTTTATTCAACTTGAAAAACAAGTATAAATCTTTAGAACTGATTCCTACACCAAAACACTTTTTTTTTTTTTTGGTACGCAGGCCTCTCACTGTGTGGTCTCTCCCGTTGTGGAGCACAGGCTCTGGACGCACAGGCTCAGTGGCCATGGCTCACGGGCCTAGCTGCTCTGCGGCATGTGGTATCTTCCCGGACCAGGGCACGAACCTGTGTCCCCTGCATCGGCAGGCGGACTCTCAACCACTGCGCCACCAGGGAAGCCCCCAAAACACTTTTTAATGAAAAGTTGTCAATTGTGGTAGTTTACAAGGACACATTGCAGTAGTTAACAAGGACACAATTGCAGGTGTCTTTATGTTCCAGCATATAAGCTTAGTTTGAGCATTCTTACTGTCATGTCACTGCTCTTCCCTGTAACCTTGATAGATCACCCCTATAAATATCTCTTGGGGTGAAAAGTAATTTAATCTGTGGATCTGTATATTACCTCTTCATGAACATCCTATCAATTGTGCCAGAATGCTTTCATGATATGCACTGAACTGAAACCATCAAACCTATTTCATTGAGGATTGTTAGTTAGACCATAATCTTTGGTCTCAACTCTGTCATTAAATTTTGCTGAAACGTTGTTCACTTATGCATGGAAAAAAAGCTAAGTTTGTGATTTGGTCTCAAAAGACCCTCTGCTTATAGGCCTGGGTGACTCCTGGGAACTTGAATATTCGTTTTATCTTGAGGTTGACCCAATTAGAACCCAGATTACGATCCCATAAAATGGCAGAACTCTCACCACTTCCCAAATGATCTGGGAACTCAGAGCCAGGAGAACACAGCTCACCCTTTATCACCAACACAGTGGATAACGCTGAAATGATCTCTCCTCGCCAGTTCTCTTCTAATTCACCGCCAGTAAGCTTAGTTGAAAATTGTCTACAGCCCTCAGATATGGGTTTATTAAGAGATAGTCTGAATAGGATACTGTGAAGCATAAATACGGGCAGGCAATTCAAGACAACATGGTTAATAAAAAATGAGATAATTTACATAATTTTCTTGATGCTTTTAATTAAGTAGTCCTCAAGAGAGAGAGGCCTTGAGGCCTTATTGAAAGAGCCCAAGGCTCTTTCCCACTAACTAGTGTGTAATTTGGGGCCAACTGTTTAACCTCTCTGACCTTGGTTACTATGCTTGTTAAATGGGGATGATATAGAAACTGCTCCATCTCAGGGATGTTAGGATAAACTGTGATGATAAATGTGAATGTACTTTTCAAAGTAAAAAGGGCACTATATATACAACTGCTTGGTCTCAGAGAATTGCAAGTTAAATACATTTTTCCATTTAAACTGTATTTTTATGTATTATGTTGAGATATTATGGCCCAGAACGTAACTGTTTTATCAGCTGGTACGTGGGGTATGTATTTACGTTTTATAGAAATTATATAGGGGAGGATGAAGTAGTTTGGGTAGCTACTAAATCTTCACTATGTCTCTGTGAAGTGTTCTGATCCTGTTTATGTAAGTTGCTGGTAATCATTTGTGTAAGTTATGTTATAAATTATACTTTATAACTCTGGTGAATATTTTAGATACAAAATAGTTCAATTTTTTATGATGAAAAGACTAATTCAACCACAAAAATATCACTTAATCTTTAGTGGGAAAATTAGCTAGTTGTAAACCAAAACATTTGGTTTCATTGCATAAGGGTCCAACATTAAATTTAGCTTTAATATAAATGGCAAAATTGTAATAATGATAATACCCTTATTCTTAAACTCTCTGTAAATTTGTTGTCTTTCACTACCAGCAGAGGGAGCCCTGAGAATTAGATTGTGCCAAGATGGCTTTGTTAATTCTTCTGTGTTTACACATTTAGCTCATAATAAAGAAATAAAAATCCATCACAGATTAATGGAAAGTCATCATTCTTGGATTAGGCTGTAGATTACAATTTGATTTGACTACTGATTATAATGAGCTTTAATAGACTAGGAATATCTATAGCCTGTCTCTGCTCATCCTATCAAGGCATCAGTTACAAACTTCCACAATCTATCCAAGTTCAGTAATGATATCACAATGCGCAACTTCACAGGACATCAGAAAGGATGCACTCTCAAAACATAATTTTATCAAATACACTGCAACAGTATTATGAATTGCTCTCATTGACTACATAACGTCCACATGAGAATTGGAAAACACACATATGATGTAATCAGTTTTTCCTCATTTAAACATATTTATCACTTAAATTTTATTACTTTTAAAAATAGGAAATAGACCAAAGTAATCTGAAGGGAAAACAAATGATGAAGTCCCAGCATTTATGATTCAGCGAAAAGCTTATTTACAGCATCTCACTGAAAAATAAAAGTTTTTCCAAACTTCAAGTATAACCTATTTATCAGAGAGCATATTTGCATTGTTTTATTGCCCTTAATTAGATAAGAGTGCAATGCAATTGTATATTTTATGCACCTGTGACTAAACGAACCTGCTGAAAATTGAGACTGCAGTAACTGCATTTTAATATTACACAAATTCATTTTAATAATGGTATTTTAATTTTGGCATAACTACTAACCTAATATCAAGAAGTTTCTTTGCATCAAGACATTTACAAGCATGGGTCTTTGCCTTCAAGGAGCTTATCTATTACAGTTGGAAATTCAATAGCGATTGAATCCCTTTTTCATGCTAAGGAATTCACATTAGCAAACACTTACTGAGTACCCATTATGAGCCAGGCACGGTACTGAGTGCAGAGGTACAAATGTGAATAAGACAGCAATCAAGAGGCCAACACTGACCAACAAGTCAAGGACTACAAGGCAAGGTGGTACATACTGCAGTACAATAATAAAGGCAACACACTGCTGGGCTTTGAAATTACTGAAGGCAGGGAACTTATCTAAATCTTTGTAACCCCAATACCAAGCACAGTGTTTTGCATATGGTTACCGTTCAACAAATATATATTGAATTCATTAATTAACAACATGTGAAGTGTTTTAGTAAAGCATCTTTTTGGTAAATAAGTTACTTTAATATTTCCTACTACTTCCTCTTCCCATCACTCCAGTCTTTTTTCCCCTCATTCTCACAACTTACGGGATAGCCATGCTTTCCTCTCATGTAGCACAGCAGTTGGGTCACATAATTGATGCTTGATTATTTGCTATTCCCCTGGCTTTTTTATTTGCTATTCTCTACCCTGTGATACCTTGGAATACGTGAGATGTATGTGATAATAACCCCTTTTCCCCCCAAAATCCCTACGACAATGACAGCAGTGATGGGCATTTGGCTAAGTACCACATATGCATTATCTCACTTGAGCCTTCAAATAACTCTCACTATTCCTATTTTTAGAAAAGATCTTATGCACAGAAAAATAATGTTCTTCAGGTCACAGGGCTGGTAACTGGTGGAGGTCAGATATGAATCTAGGACTCTCTGACAATAGCCTTCCTGCTCTGGATAACTGCACTATATTGTCTATTTAGATTGTCAGAGGCAATTTGAATTAGTAGTGGAAATACTTTCTTGGAAGAGCTAGTATACTTCCTCTGAGAATACTACAAATAAATGGGTTTTAATGTATCAGACATATTTAAGTTTTAAAAATTATATTGTGAATACAGTAAAATACTTAGGTTACAGAAGCATAAATGAATCAATAACTGATAATGTTTTCTCAAAAACATTTTTTTTTTTTTTGGTTGCACTGTGCGGCTTGTAGGATCTTAGTTCCCCAACCAGGGATAGAACCCCTGCCCTCTGCAGTGAAAGCACCGGGTCCTAACCACTAGACCTCCAGGGAATTCCCAACAAGTTTCTTTTAAAACTGAAGAACTAAGAGTTCGATTTCTGTAATAATCAAAACACCTTAAAATGTATCTTCACATGCTCACTAGACCCCAAAGGACTCCCCAGACCTGGACCACAGCACAGCCTGCTGTGGAACGCTTAGCAGCTTTGTTTTCCCAACTAGACTCATTAGCAGCGCCAGGTGGTAATAACTAGCCGACTGATTCCTACTAGTAAAAGAATCTGCCTGAGGTCACCATGGACTCTTTCCCCCAGTCTCTGCTTCATCTCTCACCTGATACGCTTTTGGAAAGTAATTATTCATGGCAGGAAGTTGTCATACAACAGAGAACGATTGTGTGTCCTGGGATTATAGAGGCCCTCAGATCAAATACTTTTTATTGTGAAAAGAATACATTGAAAAACATGGTTTTCACCTGCATAGAATAGTGAAATCCATTTATGTTTTTTTTCTTTCCTGTTTATTTCATCATTAAAGACCCAATAAAGGAAAGTATTTACCACTTGGAGAGAATGTTAGCACTGATGTTTAGCATTGAGCACAATTACGTAGATTCCATAAACAGAAATAGCTCCAGCCTCCAACTGGAATAACAGAGTAGATATTTTAAAACCATCTTTTTTCACACATTATAAATTGTTACTCATGAGGTAGAAATACTCAGTATGAAGTAGTATGTGAAAGCAGTAAGTACTTAGTTAACCATTCTCTAGGAGGATTTTTCAGTTACCTAAATTTTGTTCCTGCTTCATTTTTTTTTAATTTAAAAAAGGAAGATAAGGTGAAATAAATCAGAAGATATATTTAAAGCAACTTTCTGCTACCTTCCAAAGATTTGGTCAGCCAAACTCCTAGACCTGCAAGCACTGTCCAACATAGTAGCCACTAGCCACATGAGGCTGTCAAGTATTTGAGATATGACTAGTTCAAATTGAGACTTGCTAAAGTTTAAAATACATACTAGATTTTTGGAAACTGAACGTGGATAAAAAAGACAGTATCTCAGTAATAATTTTTTATATTGATTAAAGTCTGAGGCAGTGAGCTTGGTGGTCCGCGGATCTGTCTCTTGCTTCAACAGTATTTGGACAGAACAGGCCCAGGGACGCCCTTTGCTCCAGCCTCCGACCAAGCTCCAACCTTTTTCCAGTCGCAGCCTTCAGAACCAACCACTGAGCTATCCTCGGCCACAAGGACCAGCCAACACCATTTTTTGAGCTTAGCGCCTTATCACCAATCAACCATGAGCTCCCAGATTCGTCACAATTATTCCACCGAGGTGGAGGTCACCGTCCACGGCCCGGGCAACCTGCATCTGCAGGCCTTCAACACCTACCTCTCTCTGGGCTCCTATTTCCACCGAGACGACGTGGCTCTGGAGAGCGTGGGCCACTTTTTCCACGAATTGGCCGAGGAGAAGTGCGAGGGTGCCCAGCCGTCTCTTGAAAATGCAAAGCCAGCGGGCCGGCCCCCTTCCTGGACGTGCAGAAGCCACCCCAAGATGAGTGGGGTAAAACCCAGGACTCTGTGGAAGCTGCCCGCCAGACGCCCCGCTCTGTGACTTCCCGGAGAGCCGCGACCTGGCTGAGCAGCTGAAACTCACAGAGAAGATGAGGACCACGTGACTCACCTCTGCAACCTGGTTGGTCCCCAGGCTGGGCTGGGTGAGTTCTCTTACAAACACTCACCCTCAAGCATGGCTAGGGCCTTCTGGAGCCCAGCTGTTACCAACCTGGGTTCTTGGACTCTTTAATCAATAGAAATTGATAAGAGGCCAGAGGGGGAATTTAGGCAAGGCTTTATTGGGACTCATGCTGCAGCATGAGGGAGCAAAAGCAAGTAACAGGTGCCCTCGCTCGTTCCTGGGAATGGCTAGGGTGCGTTGCACTGGTCCCTTAAATGGGGTGAGGGTAGGGGTAGATCGGCGGGTGGGGCTGGAGGGGCGGCTTAGGTGGTCTGCCCATCCCTTTGGTGGTGCTGTGAGCAGGGGTCATGCCTCGTATCCTGCTTTTGCTCCCCACACCTCTGAAGTGTCAGTTGGGTTTTGGCCTTTTTGTATCTCTTTGTTCATAATTTGCCCCAACTGTGCAAGCAGGCAGTTATTTTTAGTCCCTTATAGTTTCTTTGTATTCTGTTGCTGGAGGAGACATTTGTCCAGGTGCAAGCACTCCAGTAAAGGGTCCCAGGTCCCAGCCTGTCCCACAGCGGCCTCTGAGGAGCCCCTCTTGCGTCAGAGCTTCTGCCTGAAGCCCCGTCTCTGCAGCCACTAGGCAGCTTTGTAAGCACCCTGGAGCCCTCTCCCAAGCCTTGGGCCAAATGGGAACAGTAAAGCTTTTTGCAGCCGAAAAAAAAAAGGCTGAAAATATTTTAGATATAAGTTCAATAAAATTGTATTCTTAAAATGAATTTCACCTGTTTCTTGTTACTTTTTAAAATGTGGTTACTAGAAGATTTAAAATTACCTGTATAACTTGCATTATATTTCCATTGGACAACACTGTCCTGGGCTTTTACTTTGGGACATCATTGTTCCCAGTGAAACAACTGACCATTAGTAACAGCCAGAGCCTTAATCACAGAATTAAAACTTAATTCAAAACACTTCTGAATTGTATGGTATGTGAATCAAAGTTAAGAAAATTATCCTAAATAAATTAGAAAACTCCTTTCCAATTTGCATACTGCTGCATTATATGTCATGGTGAAAAATTAAAAACAACCCAAATGTCCAAATAGAGGAGTGACTAAATAATTAATGGCATAGTTTCATCATAGAATTCAGATATTAAAATGAAGAGTGTAGGCAAACTCTTGACAGAGTTTGTAATAATGAGAAAATTCCTGTTTTCTATGATTAAATGGAAAAAAAACCCAATATATATTATTTGCATCAGACCATAACAGTTAAAAATGCCTAGAAAAAAAAAACTAGAGGGAAATACTAGCCCCAAAGTATTAGGAATGTTTGGGCTGTGGGCTATGTGAAAATTTTTCCTCCTCACACTCTTCTTATTTTCCATATTTTCTATAATCATCAATTTTAAAATTGAGAATATTTTATTAAAAAACCCAATAAATCCTAACTTTAAGCCCATTTTTACATTTTAATTTCCAAGAAAGGAGAGTAGAATAATAGACTTTTACAAAATTTAAAAACAGAAGTTGGAACAAAGGTAGAATTTCTGTTTGAAATCTTCAATAAGCCTTCAGTTAACCAAAACATTAATTATCCCACTAATTAAGTACCACTGTCCTTGTTATAGAAACATGAAGAACAGTTCACCAAACTGAGGTGAAAATGGAGTCAGCTAAGGGCTGGTGCAGTGTTGTTGACTGTTACTTTACTCTGTTGATTGAGACCATGTAACACAAATTCCACCAACTATTTTCTTTTTTTTGGTAGTATTATTATTAAATGCACTTATTTTTTACTTTTATTGAGATGTAATTGACATATAGCACTGTATAAGGTTAAGGTGTACAGCATAATGATTTGACATATATCGTGAAATGATTATTACAATAAGTTTAGTCGACATCCATCGTCTCATAGATTTAGAAAAACAAATGTTTTTTCCCTTGTGATGAGAATTGTCAGGATCTACTCTCTTAACAACTTTCCTATATATGATTACAACAGTGTTAACTGTAGTCATCATGTTGTACATTACATCCCTAGCACTTATTTGTCTTATGACTGGAATTTTGACGACCTTCCTCCAATTCCACCTCTCCCCACCCTTTGTCAACTATTTTCATTTTCTTGAAGTTTTCTTTTCTTCCCGTAGCTGAAGTCTGGAAAGAATAAAATTCCTTGCTCCTTCCCAAAGTGAACTTTTCTATGTTGCTCTCTTTCGGTTGCTAATTTGTCATATATTCACAAACCTGTTCAAATCCCGCCCCCGCCTTTTCTAAAGAAGCCTTTCCTGGGCCTTGCATTTAGGCTTCCACTTCAGGTTCTCCTCTCTCTGCTCCCCCGTATTACCCACGGCCTCCATTTTCGTTCCCACTTAGCAGTCTGGGTAGCTGTGACCCTAGTAGAAGAGCTCTCTGTAATATTTATTATCTGCTCTCACCAAGCCCTGTGACCTCTCTTTGCAGTCTGCAGTAGGATTCTAGACAACTAGCACTCCCCTGCCCTGTTCAGGCTGCTGCCTCTGCCCTCAGTGCCTGGTCATCTACTGCCCATTAAAGATTTACCCAACCTTCAGCCCCAGCTGGTAACCCACTTCCTGCCAGAGATTTCTCAGATTTTGGCAGGCAAAAATAATTCTCACTCAGTCCTATGTGAATGGAGGGCACGGGCTGGGTCTCATTCACCTTGTTCCTACTCAGCAGAAAGTTTTCCACACAGTAGATAGTGCTCGATACCTGCTCATAGCGTTGGAGGGACTGAAAAGACAAGGGGTGCTGAGCTTTTTCATCTCCTCTTAGTGGTGTGCAGAGATTTTTCACAGCAGTTGGGGATTTCTGACTATCCCTAAAATAGAATTTTAGAGCTAAGAAAGAGCTGATCTAAATTTCTCACTTATAGATGATGAACCCAAGGCCCAGTGGCATTGAGGCCAGACACATAGTTGGTCTCCAACAAAACCAGAACTAAAATGCAGGCCATCTGGCTCCCAAGTCAAATCACTACTCACCTCTCCCTGCCTATCTTGTACTTTCTTTTTGTTGTTATTGTTGTCTTCTCTCATTTATAACCTTGTACGTATTAGGCATTCCACAAATATTTGCTATACAGACCAAGATTTCATGATCCTCACAATAATGTGAGTGATGTAGACAGGAATAATGTTATAAGACCCATTTTACAGACAAGGAAACCGAGGCACAGAATGGCTAAGAGGTAGTGCTTTTGGACAGGTTGTTTAAAAATCTCTCCAGGCCAGTGCTCTTCCCAGTCCATTCCATACTGGGGACAGGAGATTCAGCAGAGTCCATGCTTAGTGGCAGGAGGTAACAAAGAAGTAGGTTTTGGGAAGGTGGGTCTTCATTTTGTAATGGACACACTTCTCCCTTTAATCTTCATAGTGTTGCCGTGGTCAAAGACGTGGGTGGATTTTTCTGTGAACTGCTTCAGCTAACTGCTAAGGTCTCCTAGAAGTTGAGGGAAGCAGGGGAAAAAGGGAATAACTAGGAGTCTGACTCCCCCTTGTCACCCTCCAATACTCAAAAGTGTCAGTGTGTCCATGATGAATAGCTGAGGCTGCTCCACCTTCTTCTTCAGAGTTTCCTAAGGTTCCCAGAGGCAGCAGCTGCATCTCTCTCCTGCTCAGCTGAGAACTCCTTGTGGAGTTCCTACCTCAATGTTCTCTGATGAACTTCTGTTTATAGCATTTACAATAGAAATGAACGATGAAGTTCTCAATACTGAGGGTACTTTAGAGGCACGTTTAACAGAGAATGGGCTCCAGAACCATTCTACTGTTTTTGAATCGCACCTTGATCATCTCCTCTTTGGTGACTATGGGCAAATTTCTCAACATCTCTGTGCCTTAGTGTCTTCATTTGTAAAATGAGAGTAACAGTACCTTCCTTATAGGATTGTAAGCATTAAATGATATAAAGGATGTGAAGTGCTTAGAACAGTGTCTGGCATATGCATTCACACACACATATATACATATACACATACACATATATAAGCACTCATCAAATGTCCTACAGTATTTCTATTATCATAGAACCACATATTGCCTTCACAAGTAGTGAAATCTTAATTTCTTTTTCTTTTTTTTCCAATCTTGTACTTTAATTGCCTAAAACTTTCAGAACTGACTTTTTGTGTCCTCACTGAAGCCTCTCAAGAAGGAATAAAAATAATCTACTGTGGACACTACTGCCCTCCCAGGTTTGGGCACCCAAAATTTTAATTCACACTGAATATTCCTTTTGTAGCAAATAGGGTGACTAGCTGTCCTGATCTGCCTGGGACTAAGGAGTTTCCCAGGACGTGGGACTTTCAGGGCTGAAGGAAAAAGTCCCAGGGAAACTGGGACAATCGGTCATCCCAGTAACAAAAGTTCTACTAAACACTTTAGTCTCCTACCTTATATAAATGACAGCCCTGTGAATAGGCATTTGCATTCCAATTCTACAGGTAAGGAAAACCGAGGCATAAAGGCATTAAATGATTTGTCCAAGGACATGTAGATTATAAATGGCAGGGCAAGATTAAACCTTACATGTGTTTAGCTATAAACTCATGATCATTCCACTACTTTCCAATGTGGAAGTGTGGGTGCTTTACAGCTGTTAACATCTGCACAGGGAAAGATAACCCTGTGAAAGACTTAGCTTAACAATTGATTTATTATGGGCTAGTTTCTTTGAGGTCTTGCTAATTTGCATGATTGACACATAGGAGAAGAAAAGCAGCTGCTTAAAATGCATAAATTATTTGAAAGTGATAATGAACCAGGTAAAATTTAACTTATGCAATCTCAGTCCATTTAGTCTTCCCTTCCTGGAGTGGGAGGTGGGGTGGATGAGAGACAAATATGACATGTATTTACATGTCTAGAAAATATGAATCCAGTTAAGTTTATTAAGCTAAGTTTGAATCAAAGTAGTACACTACAGTCAAACTAGTATAGAAGAAAATTAGGAGAAATATTAGTAGTTTGATAGTAGTTGGATTAATAATTTGATAAATTAGTTTGATAAATTAGAGCTTGGTTTTCTTCTTTTCTTTACTTTTGAGATCAATTTATTGATTCATTCTTTTCTTTCTTTAGGAAAAAGCAGTAATTATAATTAAATACTGTTTTAAAAATTAAATGCTTGAATTTTATATTTATAAAAAGATAATAACAGTCAAATGGTTTTTTTAAAAAAAGCATAACAGGCTATTCAGTGAAAAGTCTCCCTTCTACCTTCAAGCTACACCACAAAGTTGTTTCCCTCAACAGAACCAACCACAGATATTCATTCTGTGTATGTCCCTTTAGAGCTAATTAATCATCCACAAGCAAGTACAAGTTTATATTCCTCCTCCTTCCAAAAAAATGGTAGCATGTGAAGGACATTATTCTGCACGTGAATATCCTTTTAAACACAGTAACACATCTGAGAGATCCTTCTCTATCAACACATAAAGACTTTCCTTATTCTGTTTTATGGCCACATAATATTCCACTCTATGAATCTGCCATATTTACTTAACTAGTTTCCTGTTGATGGTACATACATCACTTAAGCAACTTTAAATTTATTGAATAAGTAATACATTCACATGTTCATTATATGTATATAAATTATATATATAAAATATATAATGACATTTATATAAAGATAATTATATAAATAGCTTGCATTCATTAATGTCTTCCATCCACCCCAGTACCCCCACCTTACCACAAATACACCCAGGTAAAAACGTTATTAGTTTTAGATATAGCTTTCAGAGTTTCCTTATTGATATAGAAGTAAATACAAATGTATGTGCTTAATTTTCTTCCGATTATATGTAAAAAGTAGACTAGTATATACAAAATATCCTGCAGTTTGCTTTGTCCACTCAATAAAATATCTTGGAGAAGTTTTCATATCAGTACACAGCAAGCTTCCTCATCTTTTAACAATTTATTTAACAATTGCATAATCTTCTGTTGTGTGGATATACCATATTTTATTCAACTGGTCCTCTATTAATTAATGGTCATCAAATACTATTCTGCCTGTTCAAATGCCCTGTGGCTCAATGTCCTGTGACTATTGTCTGGCATAGAGAGGATTTGATAACTTAAGTTTACGATAAGTGCTCAACTGCTTCTTTACTTTCACTGAGTTTTTCACATTAAGGGTTAAATATCCACGCTGATCTACTTGTTATTCTGCACATGGCAGAACCTTCTTACCTTAAGCACCATAAACAGTCTCTCTGAATATCACTGAAACGCTGTTGCTATCACAATGAGGAATTACAGAAAATGTTGCAGCAATTATTACATTACTCTTCCCTATTGATTGAGCTGTTGCAGAAGATACCAGACGTGAGTGTTCCGAGGGTGCTGACAATACCCGAGGAATTTGTTCTTAATCATTTTTGTTTTTTGGGGTGTGGAGAGAGTGAAGCCTTCAATGTTCATTGATTTTTAAAATGTTCCCTGACCATGATCCAAAATGATAATTCCTAATGATCCCTAATTAATTACTTCAAGAGCTAGAGTTTTACATCATTAAATAATGCAGAATATGTACAAACCTGCTTTTAGTTTGTTTTGGTGGAAACAATTTGCATAGCACATACAATACTATAAAGTCCTTCATATGCAAGAGACATTATTAGAAGGCTTTTATTTAAAAAGCTAAACATAAATTACGGTAAGGTAGCTTTGGTTGTAAGATGGTTTAAACGGAAACAATCCAGTGGGGGGAAAATTAATCTACTTTTCTAAAATAGAGGCATGTTTTGCAATGAAACAGGGCAGACTCGTTGCTGTTTTACAGAGCGTCTTTAATTCTAATGCATACTTACTACAGCGGTAATAGTGTCTATCGAACATAGCTTGGCAGCATAAAGTAAAAAGAAATGGCATTGAACTATAGCAACAATTATTTAGTTTTCACATAAGGATGGGTTTCTGGGGTGTAAACTTTGTTGCTCAAGAGATATCATAGATTTAAAATTTTATTTTAAAGAATAAGGATTTAGGCTTCAGAGATAGTGTGACATTTTGGCATCTGATGGGCAGGTTAGTATAGTGGTTAAGAGTATGGGTTGTTATACTGTCTACAATACTGTCCATAACTGTGGAATTCATAGCCAACACGGGTATGAATTCCAGCTCCAGAGTTTTGTTCCCTCCAGGTAAATCACTGCACCTCTGCTTCCTTATCAACCATGTAGGGCTGCTGTGACAGCGCCATGCCTGCTTGTGTATTTCAAGCTATCAGTAAGCGGCAGCTTTTTACAGTTTGCTCACTGCACCAGGGCACCTCTGCAAAGCCTTTGAATCTCGTCTTTGATTTGTCCCAACTTTAAGGCATGTTCTGGTGTCGCGTTGGGGTGTCAGATGACATCCTGGGAGATGATCATGAAAGCCTGAGTTCTGGGAGGCCACCTGTCTCTCCACCTCTTTGGGAACATCCCTGGGTTGGTTTTGTTAGGGTTGGGCTGAGAACTGAGGGTGGGGAACCACGCTTAGTAACCCCCTTGACGGCCTCCCTATCTAAGGACTGTGCTGTGCTAGGGCATAAATCTTCTTGTCCTCCATGTCCCGGGACTATCACTGGAGTGCTCCTGCAACTGGGTGAAAATCATATTGTGGGATATAGAACATAAACTCAATACTGTCTGCTAAAACTCCTCTCCTACACCTGGCCATATTTTTCTGAGCACCCAGAAGAAATGGTGAGAAACTAATGATCAGTTGATAGCAAGTTGAAAGGGCCCTTTTCATGTCTAGTTCCTACATTCTAAAGTAGCTATACAGTAACCTGTCAAGAATTTTATTCTTTCTTTAATACCTGTAATAAAGAATGGGGAAAAATAGGGTAATGAAATCAAAACTGTGTTCTGCCTAGTTTGTAGATGTATTAGAAAGAAGTCATATGCTATCAAAAGTGTCTATGATACATACAGAAGAATAAACACAGTATTCAAAGAGTATGCCCTTCAGAAAAGGTCAAAGAAAGACAAGCCTACAGTTTAGAAATGGTAATAATGTATGGATTCAATGAAAAGTTTTAGGTTGTGGCTGATTTTTAAAAACATTTAAAAAACATATAAAGTCTAAATCAACATCTGAAATAAACAACACATAAATATATATAGGTCTGAAAATTTTCTTTCGTTTATAATCCTTTTTTTTTTTTTAGATTAAAAAAACGCCTTTATTTCTAAAATGTGGCTTAACTACACCCGCGGTGTGCTAAGCCAGTTTTGGAACTGATCCTGCAGCTCAGAGTAAAACCGGGCCGATGGAGGCGCAGTCAGGGCTCCCAGTTACGGGCACCAAGGTGTCACTACTCCAGCAACTCAATCTACAGAGTTTTTCTTCAGCTGTTTTTTGTGACGTATGGAGAGTCATTTTGGATTTCTCTGTACGACAGAGAGGTCCGACCTTGAGGAAGACCGGCAGCCCACATCCTCTGCTTTTATAGGCTTAATGATATGGCCTGGCTTGGTGACAACCTTCGGCATGGTCAGCTTTTTGGAAGGACCTCTGGGGGTTCCATGTAGATCCTATAGGGGTCTGAATGGTCCTTTCAAATTGCTGATGGTGTGTGAATGGATATGGAAGCATCTGCACCTGATGAGCCACGGCATGGATGTTCCGCTTCTCATTGAGAATCACATTTGGCAAATTCTTGTCTTTCCTTGGAGGACCCTCAGGGGCTTTAATGAGAAACCGGCGTCTCTTCTTGGCACTGGGCTTCAGGCCCACACCACCCCACTCGCCCCAGCCAGGCAGAGTCAGGTCCACATCCTTCGGCTTACTCGCCTCCACAGCTTCCCTCTTCTCTTTCAAGAAGTCTCTGATGACATCATTCCCAGCAAAAGCTTCCTTTATCATCTGCCTTTGATCTCTCTCTTCATCTTCCAACTCCTCTGCTGTCGTGGGAACTGCCAAGGACTTCATGGAAGGAGATTTTGTGGTCAGGAGGTTCTGGAGATCAATCATTTGCTCCTTCCTTTTCTTCTCCTTGGGGACACCAAGATGATTACTTGGGTTCCTCTCCAACTGCTGCCCTTCTACCGCAGCTCTGGGAAGCTCCTTGTTTTGAAAACATCCTTCTTTGCCCAGTTCCTCCAGTTCATCCAGAGTTCGTGCTCTCTCCGGCCTCTGCAGCAACAGAGGCTCCTCTTCCTCCCCGGCAGGTTCCTCTCTCTGGACCGCCAGAACTGTCCTCGTTGAACTCAGTTCTTGCTTCCTGGACTGATGGCTCTCCCTGTTGAGTTTCTGAGTCAGTGCCCTCAATTCAGACAGCACCTCCTGGCTGCTAAGATCTTTTGCTTCTTGACTGCCCACCGGCTTGGTGATCTGGTCGAGCCCAGACTTTTGTCAAAGTGATCGCCTTTCCTCAAATTCTTTCAACAGAATTTCTTCCGCCACCACTGGTCCTTCTTCCTCACTTTCAGGAGCCTCCTGGGCTGCAGGCTCTGCAAGTTCTTCAGGGTCCCCCTGGACCTCAGCCTCTTTTGTGTCACCTGAGTGATTCCTGAACATCCAGGGGTTCGGTCTGTCTGCCTTCACCTGCACCTCATTCACCACGTCAGGGATAAAGGGTTCACCCTCTTCCTCCGCACCTCCCTCCTCTTCCGCACTCTCGGAGGCCACCTGGATCTTCTGCATCAGCTCTTTGTTCCTGGCCAATTGTTCCTGCATAGCCTGGCAAGCCTCCAGGTCATATTTGGCCATAATTGCCTTTGACTTTGCCCATTTCCCACTGTTCTGGTGCTTAAGGCTCATTCGCTCCATCATTCTGGCCTTTTCGAGTTTTTCCAGTTCTTCCAGTGCTGCAGCAGGATTGACCTTCCGCAGCTTCTCGAACTCTTTTAGGGCTTGCTTGGCCTTTCCTTTCTTCAGAAGTTTGTGATACTTTTTGCTTTTGATTTTCTTCTCTCTTCGAGCCCTGGCCTCATAGTAGGACTGCAGGGCCCGGGCCCTTTGAAGCTCTGCTCGGCGCATCTTCACCTCTTTCAGGCTCATGGCTTTGAGAGAGGCCTTTTCCATGGGAGTCAGTAAAGGGTCTGTCACTGGCTGCTTGTTCTTATGGAGGAGATTAAAAATCTCCTGCTCCAGGGGAGTTCTTGCCTTCCAGCCACTGACCACATGTTCGATGGGAGGAAAGATGGACTGCTGCTTGCTCAGGGGAAAAACCAGCTGCTCTGCTTGCCAGTTCTTCTGCACGACGGGATCCCATTTGGAAAGGACTTGTGGGTTTTATCAAATGCCACTTCTCTGTGGATCCGCTCAATCTCTTCTCTGTGAAGGGGTAACTCCACAGTCTTCTTCGATTTGACTCTATTCAGCTGCTTTTTCACAGCAGCCAATGAGGATGAAGTTTTAACAGGCTCAAGCAGATCTGAAAGGACCAACTTTTCTCCTGATCCTTCAGAACTGACACTGAACTCTGACACCTTCGGACTAGCCTCAGATCTCTCAGCCAATTTCCGCCTATTCTTTCCATCAAGTGAACTGATTGCTTCCAGAAGCTTTTGATGCTTTCTTTCTCCATCACTGTCCCCCTCATCTTCACTGGTGCTCAAGGGGTACTCTCTTGGCAAATCCTCTAGTTCTTCCTGTTGGTTTAAAGCCAGAAGGCTGCTCTCCGCAGCCCGACTCGAGCTCATCTCACCAGCCTGTATCTCACATGGGCCAGAAGCGGAAGCCAAAAGGCTCATTTATAATCCTTGATCTTCAGGAGAGGGGCCACATCTTCAGTCACTGCTTATCCTAGGCAGAGCTTACATACTTGATGAATAAGTGAATTGATGAATGAATGAATGAATAAATAAATTAGAATAATGCCAGGGTCCAAAAACTCCTGACAAATTACAACATTTACAATATTTTCAATGGGATAATAGAAAGCCACAGATGTAAATGTCTCATGGTTGAGTGATGAATCTAAAAGTAAGACAAAAGAATTCTTCAGTATTTAAGGAAAAAAATGGTAAATGTCATCTATAAATTTCCTGCCTTTATAAAAATGCAGACTTTTGATTAAATATGAAACAAAAGATATGTCTCATGACCATATTACTCACTATGACATAATTTCATCAAGGGGCAGTGAGTGAACGTGTCATTAGTAATATTCACACAAAAGAAAACCTAAGCTAGAATCCTTAAGTCAGTATAGCTGAGGTCAAACACACTAATCCTTCCCCTAATTTTTTGCCGTTTTATTATTTTAGGAGCAAAGATAGAAACAAACAAAAAAACCTGTATTTTCAGGTGTGCTATTAGCTCATTTACTTTATTATCTGAAGATCCTATAAAGTAATATTTTATTCTGAGTCTTGCAAGCAATTTGAAATTAAACATTTTCCCTGCACCTGTAAAAATGTGTAAATGATGAAACAGGCAGCATGATGATCGCTTTACAGAGAAGCATTTCCTTCATCATCTTCAAGGTTGTTCAGATTTATGACCTAATCACCCGTGGCCCTTTAACAGGATGCATTTGAATCTGATTAAAAAGAAAAACAAATATCAGTATGGATTTATTAATAAAATGTGCCTGACCTTTTCACTTATCTACCTCCTTCAACATAACGTGAGTTTCAACTCACAATCAAAGAAGGGAGTTTCTGGGAATTTAATCTTGAATGTTTCAGCTTCACAGTTGCTTCAGGAGTTCCTGCCTTCGTATTGGTGTGTGTGGATTGTGGAGGGCTATCTGTTTCCTCCTTCTTTCTCTTTGGGGTTTAATTACTTTACCTACATCCTAATTCAGGTAACTCATAAAGCTTAGCCTTTGTTGTAGGTCCAACAGCTGTCTTATATCAGTAGCAAGTAAAATGTTCACAAAGTACCGGAATGCAGCAAGACGGTTTATAGCGCTGCAATAAAAGGTAAATTGAATTTACAAAGATGCATTTGTCACTGATTAAAAACTTACAAAGTTAATTGGAAACACTGTGGAGGTGTTACCACACAACTCGAGGTGTAATGGGTGCTTCTAATTCAGCCTGAAGGAGAGTTGCGGCTCCCGTTATGGTCTCACACAGTAAGATGCCTGGCGACGCTCTCCAATTTAAGTAGCAAAGCAACACCATAAAGATCTTAAATATTTTTAATGGAGGCGAGTGTAAATTTACTCACTATTATTCTTGAAAACAGCTAGAGGAAAAAGCCTTCAGTGTTAACTGAAACACAGTGTGCTAATCACATGGCCCCTCCTAGAAAACATATTGTAGGGTTTTTATTTTCCCTGTCTGCAACTTTTCTCATTTTTCTGATATTTACATTGGCAGCACTACTGCAAGAAGCATATCAGTTGGGAAGGAAAAATGAGACTGAAACAGCCAGCAATCTGAAGTCAGCAGGACCCTCCCTTGGGATGTTGGCGAATTATCTCCACATAATTCACTTAACCTTTGCCATTTGGGGACTTGGGAAACTGAATGTATTTCTAAACTTGAGGCTTTTAATTGCTGGTTTTCGTGTCACTAGTCCAGGTCAGTTGGAGAGATGATGATTGAAAAACTGCTCTAGGAGGTTTTTCACCTCTGGTGCGCATCCTGGTTATAATTAAGTTGGTGGCCTGGGGTGGCCTTTAGATTTCTGCAGACAGGAGTGAACGGTTAAGCCCCAAGAGATGGGCCTTATGTGGACATTCTGTGTGTGCCTGGAGTTAACGTAGAAATTTTAATTTTAGACTAGGTTTATGTTGAGATTAAAAGGAAAAAAACCGAGATAACTAATCTGAGTAATTGTCTTTGGTAAACTCATTATATCAAATATCTAGTACCAAATTATTATAGAGTCATAGAATTTTTGGACTGGAGTCTTAGGGATTAATGTTTAAATTCAAGTATCATGAATTTTATACATATTTATACATATACTTTCCAATACTCTAACACTGTTTGACAATAGTGTTTTTGGTGTCAGAGATGGTAGAGACTGTGTAATTTTCATATATGTTTAATTTGTTACCTCTGCTGCATGAGCAGAGTTTTAAGTCTGATTAATTCCTTTAGTCAACAAAGGGGACCATATAGCCACACAAATCTATTTTTTTAAAGCTAGAATTTACTGAGTGCTTCCTATGTACTAACTGCTTTTTGTATTTAACCCCATTTAGTCCTCACAGCATTTGAGTCCCAAACTTCCCTGACAGGCTTCCACTGACCTGAATAAGGCAACTTCTTGAAACCTCAACTTCCTTATCCATAAAATGGGGATGATATACCTTAGGGAGGTTGTTGTGAGGATTTAATGAGACAACATGGGGAAATACTGGGTAAACCATAAAGTCCTATTTAAATACTAATTACAGTTTTTCTTCTTCTTAATGTAACATCATTTACAGAATTTTCACCAAAATTCTCTCTTCTAAAATATATGCACTCACAAGCTGCTTAATAAACTTACTTGAGTACACATGAATGGAGCAATGACTATGATCACAGAATATCAATCCTAGGAGGGCTCATTGTACCTACAGTTACCTATTTTGTTCAGAATTCTCCAGCAAAGCTAGGTAACTCTCAGGAAATTGTCTTCCTGAATGATGCATATGCATTGTCAAAGGACCAATCACTTTGCAACTATGGAGAAACTTGGAGAGAAAGGAAATTTCAAGTTAAAAACCTCTGAAAATTTGCAGAATTTCATTAAAGTCTCTGAAAAATCAGAAATGCATCATTATGGAAAAGGGACCACAGAAAAATGTTAAACATATCATTCCTTGAGGTGTAAAATGTGGTTCAGCCAGAGCCTGATTTCAATCCGCAGACAATTTAAAGAAAACAAATTTTAGCTCTAGTTTTCTTTTTCTCACCAAGCTTTTGTCGAAAAGAGTCAGAATGTTGTAAAATGGCCAAAAGTTAGAGTGAAATTCACAAACTTAATAACCAGTTCTTAAAATCTGTGCAGTTGAAACCAACTACCCCATAAAGTATAGATTACTATTATCCCATTCTTTTCATGAATAAGGAAATCAAAGTTATAAGAGATTAAGGGACTTGTCTAAGATCAGTGGAGGCCAGTCAGGGAAGAATCTGGGATTTACATAACAAATCCTTTTATAGAAGGGCTCACAGGGATGTCTCTGCCACAAAGGATAATGACTCTCAGTACAAGCAAATGTATATTCTCATCTTTGGACCCAAAGGAAGCATCATCTTCCACAGACAAAATCAAGTTTATTTATATATATGTGTGTAAATATGTCTCAAAACAATTCTATGTTTTAAAAGCCTGTATCTCAACAAATCTTTGTCTTTTGAAAATATGATGAGGCAAGTAAAAAATATAAGATGAATTATGGTTTGAGAGGAAAAGCTGAACAACAAAAGCACTGAAAGGTTACAGTTAACTTTCCTTTGTTTCTAAAATAGCGTCCTTCCTCTGACCTCAGTTCAAGACCAAGATCTGAGAGATTTCACAATTTGAATGAGACTTGAATGACTTCAGAACATTTTAAATTGTCATACAGCTGCTTTTGACTAAGGATTTAAAAGTATTTATGAATGAATGAACCCACATTTATTATTACTCTTAAAAGGTATGGGTAATAGACACGTAGTATCCAAATTATGCCATCTGCAGGCAGAGGAGATGAGCGGCTAAAAGATATTATTCGTATTTCTAAGGGAAAGGTCTTCCTTATCACTGGGCTCTATGATACTATACTTCCTTTCACATAGCTAGGTTTTTACATTAGATAGTATGAAATCATCATCGGATTTAGAAATTAGAGTTTAGATACCACTAAAGATGAGTAGCCGTATAATTTCGACAGTCAAATAACCTCTCTAGGCCTAGTTTGCTCCTCTTGAAAATGTTTATGTCCAGGAGGGAGACTGGAAGAAGGAGAAGTTTTGCCAGCTCAGTGCTTCCAAAACCCTGTTTCGAGGCTCACTGGCAGGGGTGTGCTGGAGCCAGGAGCTTGTGAGGCAGTGCACGTTGTGTTTGACATTGGCCGTGGAGGAAGTGTTCACACCATGGCAGTTGGTAAATGCTCCAAATCAGGGCCCCACCTTTTCCCAAGAGCTGGTTGTTAAACATTTACCAGCACTCCGCTAGCCTTTGTAGATAACTCTTTGAATCAAGAGTTCTACAGTCAAATAGGTTTTGTAAACACAAGGTTTCTCCATCTCTCTCTCCTTCCTCCTCTCTGTGCCCCTCTTTCCCTTCTTTTTCTCCTGCCCTCTTTCCTTTCTTCCCTCCTTTTTCCCTTTCTTCCTTCTCTTGCCCTGACAAGTAATGTGACTCTTGTCACATTAGAGATATACAGTATCGCACATTACAAAACTTTACAAAAATGCTCTTCAGACACGTCTCTTAATCCTTAAAGTTCCATTCCTCACTGGGACTGATCAAATCTCTCCCTATCTCTCTTCTTTTTCTCCACTTTCTCTGCCATCTATTTCTTCCTTTCTTTCTCAGATAGCACACCATATATTTTTGTATAAAATAGGAAAAAGTAAAAATATATTTAGAGAATAAAATATAAAAGTCCCCACCCTCCCCAACCTGCAGTTTTTTGTTTTTATTTTTTTTACTGCAGGTCTGCTGAGCCTTTAATATGCTAATGTCCACTGTGAGCCTTCGGAGGGGACATTTCCAACTATTTCCACACAGAAGCTTTTCCCCCAAACACCTATTAGTATGTTGAAGTATGTGAATATTCTTTGGAAGATGGTTCAGAAAAAATGGATGAATGGATTTCTAAGAAACTTTTGAATTGAAAATTATACCAAGTATATGATTCTAAAGATGGTTATGATTTCAGATATAGGACAAACCACATGATGTATGGAGGTCCTATCCCATTTCACAGGATAAACCTATGAAATGAAGACAAATGATTCTGTTGATTTATTTCCAGGATGGTGAAGATACAAGTATTGAAATGTTCACATCTCTTTTGCTGTTTATCTAGAGTTATGACAGGTAGAGATTTTGTGAAATTTCAAGAAATGCTATGCTGTTGCTCTAACCCAAAACATCCTAGAAATACAGCCTGTGTGTAGTGCCTCTTGAAATAGAAAATCAATGACAATTCTAAGAACTAAGTGTATTTAAAAATATATCTACAGATATATAGAGATAGATAAGAGACAGACTGATGGCTAGATGAATATATAGTTTTAAAGATTCTAGAAGAAATTTAGAATACATGAATTCCATTTAAAGCCTGGCTTTTACTTCTGCTGATCCTGTTCACTAAATTTAAATTATTTCTATGGTACATTTGCAAGTTTATGCCCACTGCTTCAACTAGTACTAAGGGATGTTATAAGACTCTAATTCTCTCTTAAGGAAAATTAATCCAATTAACTCTTTTGATTTATTGTCAGAGATCTTCTAAAGATAAATTACAGCTAAACTGTAGTTATTGAAGACAGATCATTTGCCTGTGAAATATGGTATCATTATGAAGTCTAATGTGCATGCCAGGTTCAGTGCCTTTCTTAGACTAGGTTCATACTACTAGAGTTCTTGTTAGGTTGAATTAGTATATGGATTCTGATAATTGCTATTAAAGTAAGGTGAGATGTTAAAAGACTAAAGTAAAGCAAAAGGCCAAGGGAGATGACAACACAGATTAAAGGAATTATTGAACTCTTACGCCAGAACCCAGAGATAAATCTTAAAGATCGCCTTCTTTAAGCTCACCCTGTATCTTACTGAAGAAAGCAATAAAAAACTCAGTCTGGGCTCATTGTACTAAACGCTACTGCTAAAAGGGTGTGAGACTGAAGGGATCCAGTGGTGAGTTGTAAGCGACACATGCACAGACCTGTTAACAATTAACCTTTTTCTCCCTCTCAGAATTCACAAGGGACTTGGCCCACAGGAAACTAGAGTTAGCTTTCTTCTCCTTTCAGTTAGGAGAAAATGCCTTTTGCAGAAAATACTGCCTGCTGACCCTACTGAAGATCACACTGAGAATAAGTCAACGTAACATCACCATCCACGGTTCGGTTAAGTGTTGAAAGAAGGTGGTATGGAACGGAGGCTGGGAAGACGTCGAGTGTAAGGACTGAATAATGTTGAAACCCAAGGCAAACTGAACAGGGAAAATAAAGATATTACAAAGAAACTCCTGTCAGAAGCGAAGATAAGCTAGGGTGATTTTCAAATTATTTTTGATGATTCCTAAGGGACAGATTATAAATTCCTGCTTACTCTGAGGATGAATGTACATGAAATGTCAGTGATACTCTTCCCAGAAAGAGATACTTCAGCTTAAGTGAAATGACTCTTCTCCTATGAAAGTAGAGTTGTTCTTAGGAAAAGAAAGAATAAATGATGAAATAAGCTGGATTCATATTAGTAGTAGACTAAAATCATTTTTTGAAAACTGAACTATTGTATATCCAGGGCCTAACACATATTAGGCAAACAATACCGATTTGCTGAGTAAACAATGAACAAATGAATACATAATTTTTTGAAATGCAGGTGGGTAGAGAAGTCAGTAAGCAAATAGAAAAAATAATTGAAAGCTAGCTAGATACCTTTATACATATCCAACACAAGTTGATGGATTCAATTTTCCTTTTCGGCAAATTAATATTACAATTCTTTATAATAAGCGCATAGTTCCATCATGTTTAGCTAATACTTGTGATCTTTTTGTATTTTTCCCCTTTATTCCAAAACCCTTATGTCCACTAGTGATGGGAGTTAACTCTAGTATCCTAAGAGTGCTGGAGAAATCTCTCTCCAGGGGAAGTGGGTGTCCCTAGCTCACAGCAGAACCAGGTTACTGCAGGTGGGGGGGAAGCCTTCACCCTCAAGGGTCTGTAAGCACCCCACACACACACACACACCCCAGAGATTGTCCAGTCACCTTATCATGCTTCTCCAGGTCTCACTTCCTACTTGAAACCTGTTTGTACTTGTGTCTGACAACTGTGAGGAACTGGTTCTCGAGCTCCTTGCCCTACGCTGTCCTCCTGATTGAACGCTCTACAGCAGGATCCACACTCAGTCCCACTTTCAGCCTCAGATCCTGGAAGGCCAGCTTTGGCCAACAAGCTGGCCATTCTATCTTTGGAGGGGAGGTCAGACTTGGTTCCCAGTTCCCTCAAGGAGATTTAACTAGTTCACCTCCAAGGTCATGCTCAGATCTAAGAGTGGATGAATTTTGATTTTTATGGTTCTAGGAGTATATAACCTTAAGAAGTAGTAACCACAGAACATGAAAGGCCCATTTCAAAGGTCTGGCCTATATTTGATGGGCCAGGTGGATGGAAGGAGCAGAAAAGCTACACTGAGGAGGTTGCTGTGGCCAACAGCAGGTATGTAGGTGACTGCCCCACAGGGCTCCTACAGAAAGGATGCATATATACACACTGCCACTTCTGGAGGTGTGTGGGGTGGGTAGGGGGATGTCAGGGCTTGTCTGCCATCTGGCTCAATCACTGCAAAGATTATGATCCCTGCCCCACCCCCATCTTTGTACGTATTTCAAAATTAAAATACCTCCTCTACATGAAACTCAAAATTTACACATTCTAAAATGAAAACTGTGTTTTTTTTTCATTAAGCTTTCCTCATTGTAAAATTCTGGACAAGTTCCAAGTTCAAGTTGAAATTTTCTCACTGCTATTGCAAGCATATGCTTGAGTCTTCCTGTTCGAAAATCTCACACTGACACTGAGTTTGGGTCTGAAGCGCTGCTTCTTGTTTCTGCGAAACACCGTCTCAATGGTTCTATCGGTCAGCCATCTGTGGAGAACCATGAGTCTAAAACACCAGACCCAGGCGCACACTATAGCTTCACAGATTAACCCCAAGAATGTCTCCAGCCCTTCTTCCATTTTTGTAATTCGATGACATTCTCGTTAATTCTAGGGCTTCATCAATAACTTCTGTGTCAGTGGTTCTAGAAAGCCCTTTCTAGGTCCACCCTGGATGATCCCCAACATTCCATTTTCTCCCCACTTCTCAGCCACCAATTTCTGTTCCAATTTCTGCAACATTCTCTCAGTCATGTAGCCCACAAACTCGAGGTAATTTTTGACTGCTTCTACTTTTTTAATTCATCTCTTCATTTAACAGTAGCTGCTATGTCCCTTTCATGCACCAGGGCTGTATTAGGAACTGGGGATACGACTGGCCCTGCTCTTGTGCAGCAGACAAGCAGGTCTGGAATATCTCTTGCTTCTTGCCCCTTCCATTCTACTCCCTTAGCTCCTGTTCCCATGGCCCTGCACTAATGCTATGTTGTGCTAACACTGATCTTTTAACCCAGTTTACATAAGGGACTGCCAGATCAATCTTCCCCCGAACAGAGACAATCATGTCATTCCTTTGCTCAAAAACCTTCAGTGGCTCCCCATTCCCTACTATGACATAGCCCTTTGTAGCAGAAGGAACACTGGGCTGAGAGTCTGCAGGCTGGGTCCTGGAACAGCATGGACTACCATGGAAAAGGAGTAGGTTTCTAATCCTGGCTGTGCCTGAAACTCACTGTCAGACTTGGGATCGTTTTCTGGATCTTTGTTTCCTTGTCAGTAATGGGTTAGAAGGTTGGGGGTTTGGTGTGGTGAATTCTAAACACGAGCTCCTATTTTCTATTCCATTATTATTCTGTTTTCAGAGCCCTTACCCCTCTGCAGACTCAGGGGTCTTTGAACTATGGCATATTTTCTGGCATGTATACAGATTTTCAAAGAAATTTAAGAAAAACTTTCTAAGAATTTCTGCTTTTTTCTATGGAGTTGCAAAAGCTCCTTTGTCTTACCCCTAGAAAGAGATGGCTTAATAATTCTCTGCTCTCTTCTTTCTCAATGTGAAAATAATCACCAGTGCAGCCATTCGCTCCTACGCACACACACACACACACACACACACACACGCACACAGAGAAAGTGAGCATTGGGAAGACTAAGGCTGGCTCTGCCGTTTCATTAATCAAAATACTTATAGTTTAAAGCTTTGAACACAGGCACATCTTCTGGTGCTAAATGAACATTAGGGCAGGTTGGGAAACAATTACCCTCTCCATGTTGGGCTTTGGCCGCTGACTTTCGCTGTGGCTTTTCGGCGGCACCCAGCTAAGGAAGACGAATGATGATTCTTCCTGTTCCTAGGGGGCTTCAGCCTCCTCTCTATTGCTCCGCATTCAGATGTCCGAGTCGGCAAGTTTGGTGCCTTTGGAGCACCGCTATTTAAGAGAAGCCATTTCAACACGGGAAACAAATATGGTTATGAATATATTTGGATTTATATTAGAAAAAATCTCATGTTCCTAGAACAGACGTATGCAAGCTGATTCCCGCCCCGGGCCCCGGGCCCCCTGTCCCTTTTGATGGTTCTGTGACAAATCTGTTGTTGAGTTATGGTCATCAGAGCTACATAAGGAACAGCAAGGATAAATGATAGCCCACCATATATTACCATGATGTTCCCGCGTTATTCAGGGTGATTATACTGATTCTAGAGGTATATCATATTGACTACCAGCTCGAGTCTTACCCACTGCTGTGCCCCCTCTGTGACCTCCACAGTTACTGAGTCCTGCCTGCTGGCTTCCTGGGGACCTTGTGTGCGCAGAGAAGAGGATGATGGGGAGATAATGAGAACTAGTTCTTCATCTTATTATCATCTTTGTAATTTCGTACTTGAATTTCACTTAGAGAACAGCAAT
This sequence comes from Aethalodelphis obliquidens, assembly GCF_003676395.1. NCBI lineage: Eukaryota > Metazoa > Chordata > Mammalia > Artiodactyla > Delphinidae > Aethalodelphis > Aethalodelphis obliquidens. Next base: position 57,314,142 of record NW_020837946.1, on the reverse strand, counting down.
TGGTAGATTTGGTTAGAGAGAAAATAATATACATTAGGGGGCTGTTACATGGTTTATGTAGTTTTTGATGATTTCCTTGTAAAATTATGTCTTATAAAACCATGTCCAAATTATTTAGAAAATAATTACTAATTTCTTAGCAGAATATACTTAAGCTAGATCATTTTGGTGGCTATTATGTATATATGAGTAAAGCAAGTTATAGGAATTTTGTATTTTTTCTGTATTTTTCATTACTCTGATCTTAAAAGACAGAAGTTAGACCATCTTTTAAAAAAATTTGTATTCCAGCTATTTTTTTTACCTCTACACTTAGCTATTTCTCTCCTCAGGTAAGATGTTATTGCTCTTTCTTAATTGAGTTGATATTTATAAAGCACTTGGAACAGGACCTGGCACATGGTATATGTTAAGTAAAATAAATAACTGCAAAAATTAATCAAAAATTAAAAACCCCAGCAATATTTTTGGGGAAAATTCCAATAACTTTGGCTTTAGCTGTTGCTCACATTGGAAAGTGATTTTAGAATTTATCCCCAGTAAATGAGATTTTAAACCAGATTGATAAAAGCCAATATTTCTGTTTAAAAATATATTAAATTTATTTTACACACTTATTACTCGTGCTTATTGTAGTAAGTGTATGCAAACACAGATAAAAAATATTCCAATACTCAGACACAATCATCTTAATATTTTGTACATTTTCCAGAATTTTCCCCTCTGTGTATGTGTGTGTGTGTGTATATATATATATATATATATATATATAGTACATATGTAAGTATTTAAAATATAAATGTATGTGCATATTAAATGATATGTTTAAAGGTATACATTTATACATGTACATATTTTAAATATATATTTTGGTGGGATCTGTTTTTCTCATCCATTCAAGTGATGGCTTAACAAATCCCTACAAAGTAAATTATTGCCATGTTGATAACGATGCGGCAGGCCCTGGGCTCTGTGCTCTACATGTATTATTTTGTCTGGTCCTTATAACTTCTAAGAGATAGCTACTATTCTGTCCACATCACAGAGGAGGATCCGAGGATTAGGCTATGGAATTTAGCAAGTTCACATAGCTCGTGTCTGACCTGGAATTTGAATCTACTGTGCTCTGAAGCACTGGACTTTCATGCTAGACATCTCTATGGACTAGGACAATAATAATTCATTACTTTCATAAGACTTAGGGCAACATCTTCATAAAAAGGTACAGAAGTCAGTCATCACAAGCCGCAAACTACATTCAATCCATTTTCTATACTTTGGTACCTGCGTTCGACTTGCCGGCTGAGATTTCCACAGCATGAAAATCAAAAGATCTGAGTTTTTGTCCCGTCCCGATTCAAATCAACTGTGCGACCTAACACATATCATTGTTCTTTTATTGGTTTCTTTTTTATCGTCTGTGACAAGAAGGGATTGGGTCAGGAGTTATTTATTCACTTACAATTTATTGATCACGTTTGAAAAGACAAGTTAGATATCAGGATAACAAAAGAAATAAGATATTCCTCTCCTCAAGGAGCTCCCCTAATCGTAGAACAAAGACGGCTGGGCTTCAGCGCGCTGTGTGCTTTGACAGAGGGGCGAGCACCGAGCTGATGGAGGAGGAAGGAGCCACGCCTCCTTCAGCCGTCCCAGCTCTGAAACCCAGGACTCCAAAACGACTGGTCCCTTCAAATGTAGTTCACTTCAAGGTGAAAACTATGTGTTCACTGAAGCTCTCAAAATAAAGTCACATGTATAGTAGCTTAGCTCACTTAAACACTTCGTTGGAAAAAATTGCAATGACAGTGTAATGTTAGCCAGTTGGCTGCTTCTTTCACGGTGGAATAAAAGCCTTGAGTATGTTTTTGAGTTGGCTTGTTATAAATAAAGAATTGATTTGGGCTTTGCAAAATGAAGGATTCCATCATATGATTTCGTTCCATTGAAAAAAAAGGCAAGATATGCAAAGTTGAAACTAATGCCATACAGAATGGATATTTGTGAGTTTTCTTTGTAAGTAATGCTGGAAAGTCCTCAGATAAATTGCTGGAAATAAAAGCCTCACATTTCATATTTCTTAGTAAAATATTTGTAAAAAGGAAAAAGTTCAAACCTTATTTTGTTGCAGTAAATTAAGCGGCACATTGCTAAAGAAATTTCCGTAACTTGTTTACTTTGTTTTATTCATGTGCTGCTGCATTCTACAAGGAGATCATCTATAACCCATGGTGTCCCTGCGCTCATACTCGTGAAGTAACAATATCCAAAGAGCAGTCAGGCTCTAGAATCCTGATCTCTTGGGTTTTCTTCTAGGGCTCTTTCTACTACACCACCTTGTAGGGACTTGTGACTATTTTTGGGGGTGCGGGGACAGGTCCAAGTGGACTCGATTTAAAACTTTATGGTTCAAAAACGATAGTGATGGTAACTGTGCTATGACTCACAATGTCTGCTAGTAACTCTACTGAGTTATAATTTAGCCAAAAAGTCAGAAGAACAAAGTTAATATTAACTAACCTTAAACATAAATGATACATAAATTGTAACGGTTATAAAATGCAGGGGAAAATTACAAAATCATGGACTCAGATTTCTAATTTAAAAGTCCTAAACTTCCTGGGCACCCATTTGGAAATGGAATTCGTACAGGTCACATCTCGTTGATTAAACGTGATCCTGAGCTGCAAAGTTCTTCAATGAATTTTATGTGTAATATCTTTCTGGTTCTATCATGGGGAACATTCATACTACTTTGCAATTATGCAGAGAAGACAAACATTACTTGTTATTCTTTGAGTGCCTTTTCCTCCAGGTGCTGCGTGTTTTCAGGTTCTGATTTGCAGATAGAGGGAAACGTGGGTCACAGAAAGCACCATGATAATAGATGGTACATGGAGAGACAAGAGAAACCATGCATCTCCTCCTTTTTTGATAAAAATGTTATTTGCCAAAACCATTAATTTTCTAGGTATTTTTAAAGAATAAATGACCCCTTTCAATCTTAGGACTCTGTTTTTGGAGATTAATCTCAGGGTTAGGCAAAGAAGCTGATAACCCCCCTGCTAGTCCTCCTGATTTTATTGCTAAATTTGCCTCTTAATTTTTCCCAGCTGGGTCACCTTTACTCAGGGGAGACTTTCCTGACTCATGCCAGTTAGGATGCTATTATTTCTGAACAATTAAAACACAATCCACATCTCCTCTAATCGGCAAACCTCAATGATTATAATGCAAGGTTTGCTGATATTTTAAAACCAGAAGGGCTCTGAGCTGCTGAGACCAGGAAGCCAATGAGAGATGGGGGGATGGATCACGTGACACGGAGCCTGGCAATAAAAGAAGAGGTAAAGTTGGTGAGATAGGTGGAGGTAAAGGTGAAAGCATTTTTATTACTTGGCAATCCATCACTTTAAGGAGGAGAGAGCCCCAAAGAACAATGGAACTATGCAGATACAGTGAATTTGGCTAAAGAAACAAATGTTACTCTACAATGGGGTTGTCAATTGACAACATGTTTATTGAACACAGCGTAGAGCACTGTACTAGACATTATGCCAGGGCTTAAACTGCAGACACTCTCAGATTCACACCCCCTCCTTCCTGTAACTTGGAGGGAAGGGAAAGAGGGAAGAGAGATTTATCTCCTCCCTCCCCTTAAAGTTCATACCGTAGCTAGTTCCATATTCTAGTGAAATGATTTCACGCCAGGACGTTCTTTCTTATCAATGACATTCTGTTAAGGAAAGAGGACTCTGTCCTGATTAGCACATTAATATAGTTTCATAAATTGCAGTTATCACACGGATGAAACGACAAGGGTAAAATAACACTTTGCTTACACTGAGACAAGTATCTGCTGTTCAAGTTTCTTCAGGTCCCTTTAAATATACGGTACTCCCTGCCCTCCCCTTCACTATTTCACTTCCCCACCCCAACTCCACTGGCCCCCTCATTTGGAATAATCCCTTCCCTCCCCACCCCACGACTTGGTTTTCCTTCACTCCATAGAAGCACAGAGCCACTTGCAAAAAAAAAGAAAAAAAAAAAAGTCAGGAAGCAGGATGAAAGCATCCTGAGCAGGCAGTTTAAGGACGGCAGGGAGTCTTCCCTACTCACTCCTCTCCCTCCCCCAGTCAATTAACTGGAGCTTCTTTCGGTATCAACAGGTCCTCTGTGGGGATACAGAGCACCTCTTCAGAGTGCTAAGCTTTTTGTTCACTTTCATATAGTATTTATTTAAGCAAATCAGTACCTGACTTGGGGTGAAGATGCTTTGATGCTGATATAGAAGAAATGCAAAGATGCTGCAGCAGAAGAGAAGGTGAGCATGTCCAGGAGACGAAAAAAGCATAAGAGAGGTTGCTGGAACTCTACCACATCAGCCCTTCTCCTCTACGCTTGCCCTAAATCCCACTTTTCTGTGCACTTTGGTTCCCAACGTCCTCGCCCAGGATTGGGAGGTGGCTACCTTATTATCTTATTACATTGTTATGGGCTGAATTACTTCCTCTCCAAATTCATATGCTGAAGCCTTAACCCCCAGTGCCTCAGAATGTGACTGTATTTGGAGATAGGACCTTTAAAGTGGTGATGAAGTTTAAATGAGGTCTTTAGGATGAGTCCTAATCCAATCTGGCTGGTGTCCTTGTAAGAAGAGAAAGTTTGGACGCACAAAGAGACACCAGGGATGCTAGTGCACAGAGGAAAGACCACGTGAGGACACAGCGGGTAGGTGGCCATCTTCAAGCCAAGGAAAGAGGCCTCAGGAGAAACCAGCTCTGATGACATCTTAGTCTTTGACTTCCAAGCCTCCAGAACTGTGAGAGAATGAATTCCTCTTCTTTAAGTCGCCTAGTCTGTGGTATTTTGTTATGGCAGCCCTAGCAAACTAATACTACATGATGGAGTCCTGCAAAACAAAAGGCTCTTAATTCTCTGGAGTATTAATTGAGTCCATCTAATTATATAGAGCTCCTAAGAGTGCTTACCATGTGCTAGATACTGTGCCAAGCACTTTACCTGTATCATCTCATTTAACTGTTAAGCTAAATCCTCTGAAATCCTCTGGAGGTCAGACTTCTCTAAGAAACTCAATATTATAGTGAAGCTGTTTTAAAGAAAAGTTGTAAGTAATTTCTTTATCTTATAATTTGTTATATTCTATTACATTTCAAGACAGTTCCAATCTAAGGACTTCAAACAATTTAATTTACCAAAATCATTAAACCAAATAACGTCTCTGGTAGTGGCTTCTAGATGGGGACGGCGCTTTTAATATTATCTTTGGGAAAAACCAGAGAAGAAAACGTATCTATAAACAAGAACTAATTGCTATAAATTACTTGGAAAGGGAAGAATATCAAGTTAATAAAACAAATATTATTGACCCATGGATTTACAACTATATCATAATTTAGTACCTGGTTTATTTCTTAAAGACTGAAAACATTTCTTGTTCTTTTCTTTCATTCTATTCTATGTATGTAACATTTTGATAGTTAAGCAGAATAGATACATGCACCATCTCAGTCTTTGTTGTCTAATTAAAAACTTTTTATGCATAGCAATTTTACTGTTTTGCATTATCACTAGAGCTCATTTCTCATGGAAAAAAATTAGCATCTGTTTAAAGGAACATTTCTTTAATCGCCAGTTCTGATTGTCAGTAGGACCATTTTGTAGATAGTTTTTAGCTGACTAACAAATCTTTTATTTTATTGGCTGTCTCATTTTGTTCTCTTTCATATTTCACATTTATGGTCTATTCAGACATTCTCCTGTTTTGTTAAGTAGGAATCTGTGTGGTCTTTGATGTAAGACATAATTTATTTGACAAGGAAATATGAGTCTGTGCCCTGAATCTACATTTAACTGATGGATTGAGAAATTTAAAAATTGCAACAAGATAGACTCTCCCCAAGATTGCCATACTACTAGCATTTTGCTAATCTATTTGGCAGTGAATTTACATATCTGTGTCTATATATGAATATACAGAGATTCACACAGTCATACAACAGTACCCACGTGTTTTCATTAACAGAAAAAGTCTCATTTTTATTAGTCATTGATGCTTCCTGTGGAAAAATTTTAAGTAATTTTTCCTTGAGATCAAAATCAAGATATTTATTTTATTTTATCTTTATATAGATAGTTATAGCTATATAAAGGGAGCCATAATGTCTTCAAATCTATGTTGCTCATTCCTCAACCTAGTAAACGGAAGTTCTGTTAGTATTTCAAGACTTATATATTTCATACATTCTCCCATGTCCCAGTTCTGGTAATTGGAAACTTACTTGCAGCTCATTCCCTCTGCTCAAACTGCTTGTCAATTAACCTTTGAAAAATGAAAGTTTTAAAAAATAAGACTTTCATATTTCAATCATGTTCATTTTCCATCACCTGAAAATGTAGAAATTAAATAACACTCGGGGGCCTGCAATGCTTTTTACATATCATTTAAGATTTGAAACTAGTCTTTAATGTTCAAAAATGACCTCTATTTATATGTAATGGATGAGATTACGTGGTTAAAATTACTTGTGTTGGGTATCTCCCTGCTTTGTTTATAGGTATGAACAAAATACTAAGTACGCCAAAGCATTTTTCACCAACGTGCACCATTTCTGTTGATGTTTTGGACTGCTGTCTGTGACATGCTGGGCCATACTGAGCACTGGGGAAGAAAGCAGGGTTCTACTGTATATTTGAAATTTACATTTTGATGAACTTAGATGGAACTGTTGCCTGTCCTGAGCTACTGACTATATGAGGGGGAAAAACCTGACAACTTGTAAGAATAACAGGAATGAAAAATGGAAAAAACTAAATGCTAAAGGTAAAAAAGATGGGCAAGTGCTGTCATTGTTACCGTTGACAGTAACTATGGAGCCTGTGTTTCAGGAGAGGTTGGAGTCACTGTTTCCTAATCCAGGTAGTAGCTAAGTAGAGAGGGAAGAGGTCCGGCATTCAGTGCAGACACGTTTATCAGAGCTTCCTATTATGCAAGGGATTCTGGTTTCACAGAGATGAACTAGACCCTGATTTTTCCCACTTTATCAGCCCCCTCTACCCACCCCCATCCTGGACTGCTTAACTGTTTATCTGAAAATCCATGTTTCTTCCTTGGTGTTTATTTTAACTTGTGTTACTAATCTGGTAAAATTTCCCCACGAACGTCACAACTCTAATATCTATCCTTGGGGAAAAGGGTGAAAACACAACCTTCTGTCTCAGTTGAAGGCAATCCTTCAGGCTCTTGGGAACATCTCAATGTAAAATTTTATGTCATTTATCTGCCTTCTGCCCTCCTAGATCTCAGATTTCTTTAGAAACAAAAGTTCTCATTCTTAGGTATACTCTCCCCCACTTAGAAAACCCACCCTCTACCACACTTGAATCCTATTTAATAACCACTCTTACTGTTTTGGAAAATTCCCAAACTTTGCCTGATCTTCTCTGTCTTAGAGCCAATTTACTCCTCACCCTGCTGGCAGAGAACAAATGTAGCACAGAACCGTAGTCTCTTCCTCTCTTGCCTTTTTCATTTTTGTCCTTTCTCATACATCATTGAATATTAGCAGAACTAAAATCCAATGGTCATTTCTTACTCTGAAGTAATAAGGGTTTTTCGGGTGTGATAGGACTAGGTTTGACTCTGGTCATTACTACTTACTGTGTGACTTTGGGGAGGTTCATTTCTCCTTTTTGAGCCTCAAGTTTCCCCATTTGTAAACCCCACTTTGTAGAGCTATGCAAACAGAAATAAAACATTTAGCACAGGCTTGACACAAAGTAGGTGCCCAGCAAGTTCTATTTTCTTAGAAGCAGTATAGGATAGAGGTTAAAAGCATAAACTCTGAAGCCAGACAGCCAGGGTTCATAGTGCCAGTTTTACCACTTAATGCTGTGTAACCTGGGCAAGTCATCTAATCTCTTGGTATGGTAATAGTAATTTACTTCCTAGGGTTTTTGGTGAGGATTAAATGAGCTAATATCTGGAATTGTGCCTGGTATCTGGTAAGCATTATTTAAGTAAGAGGTATTATTATTTTTCTCTCCTTTCTCCAAGGTATAACCCTGATCTCATGAGTGTAATTTTTTTTTTTTTTGGCTGCATTGAGTCTTTGTTGCTGCACACGGGCTTTCTCTAGTTGTGGTGAGTGAGGCTACTCTTTGTTGTGGTGCGTGGGCTTCTCATTGCGGTGGCTTCTCTTGTTGCAGAGCACGGGCTCTAGGCAAGCAAGCTTCACTAGTTGTGGCACATGGGCTTAGTTGCTCCGCGGCATCTGGGATCTTCCTGGACCGGGGCTCAAACCCGTGTCCCCTGCATTGGCAGGCGGATTCTTAACCACTGTGCCACCAGGGAAGTCCCATGAGTGTAATCTTTGGTTCTCAGTGACTAGAACCAAAGTTGGGCTGGGACCTGTTGGTGAGAAAGAGCCGTCCTTGGCCAATCTTCCAAGCAATGCTCCCATGATTGCACTTTAACTTTTCTTAAGCGAAGGAAAACATGGAGGATACATTCTATCTGCTATGAGTCATGAGCTGGAGAGATGGCGGCCCTCACTAGGACACTGGGCAGATTGGTTGGCTATAGTTCATAATCACTCTTATTTATTTGGGATATCCAGGAAACCAAGATGAGGTTAAGGCAAGGAAAGCCCTAAGAGTGAACCTCTGAGCACTGAATTCTACATCCTATCAGTAGTACTGAAAACTGTGAAAGGAGAGGTTGCTCATTATTTCAGCAATCAAATAAGAGTCAACCTCATTTATTTATGTAGGCTGGAACTGAGTCAAATGAAATCCTAGTGGAAACTCGGATGAGAAAAAAATTCAAGATCAAATTTCTTTTTCTATAAATCAAAAAGAGACCCTTTAAAAATGTAACAGTGATGCCTGTATTTAGCTTGAGGAGACTGAGATGACGGTATGGGAATTCACCAGTCAACTTCTGGGGGCTGGTGATACATAAATTACGTAGACCGTTATGAATGTAAATTAAAGATAAAGGAAAGATAATGTATAGAGCACAGAGCTTTGGAATTTTTAACTTGCTGCCCTGATTACATCTTGCCAGAGCACCAGTGTGATTAGAGCAATTGTTTTTCCTTTTATCAGTTCATCTTTTTATCCTCCATCAGTAGCCTCTTTACCTTTATTCATTTCTATAAACAAAGGCAATGCTTTGACTTCATAAAAGCAATCCTTGTTTTGCCTCAGTTTTATTTTAGACCTAGTTTTGGTCCATGATGAATTGCTGAGTGGTTGATTTCCTCACACTCCTTTTTGCTAACATTTCTTGACAGCTTCTGGATTGCTCTACCTAGTAATTTGCTCCATAATAATGGCTACTGTGAGCTGTCTCGTAACTATTTCCTTTATTTTTAACAAGGATCCTTAACACCCTCTGTAGGTGACAGTATGCAATTACAGATATAAACTGTCCCTCAGGGGATGGCTGCTCAGATGCCACCAGGATTTTTGTAGTGCAACTGTTACATGTAATGAAAACAAAGAATCAGATTCTCCAAACATCCAGTTCAAATAAAATTTTAATTAAAAGTTATGAAGGCATTTTATTGATTAACAATCTTAGTAATTAAAGAAAGTGGTTGACATTTTTTTCTCTAGTTGGATTTGTCCTTCCTTTGAGATCTCTAATTGTTGTATGGTTTTACATTTATTGATAACTCTGTTTGATGAATGCAGATGCCACCTTTTACAGCCGTCGTTGACAGAGTAATCATATTGTGAGAAACACCAGGCTTATGTAGTAACAGCTGTTGCAGTTATCCATGCCGACATCCATTGGGGAAATGTGTTTGCTGCTATCATGGGTAAACGATAAATGGAAGGTGCAATAAAGCACAAGCTAACATTTTGAATATCCTTACAACTTGACTAACTTTATTGCATATTACAAGCACTTTGATCTCTGTCCAGTACTTAAGTCTTAATTATCAGACTAATTGCACAGACTATGTTCATTTTCGATGGTAATCCTTTTGTGAATAGCTTCTGTGTTCAATAACTGACTTATCCTTTAATTAAAAGGACTATTAACCTTAAGGTTGCTGCTGTGTCTTGGGAGTAACCCATACAGAGTTAATGTTTAATATCATTGTAAAAGCTTTTGCTGAATGGTGTAGCGTAAAAATGCGTGGAGGAAAAGGCATGAAATGTATCTCACTTTTCTGATATGCAAAAAAGCTCTGCTAAAGGTGAGCGTTTTAAGGGAGCCTCCTTAAATTTCCTAAGGGCCTACCAAACTGTCCAGCCACTGGATTCACCCTGTGAACCTTGTACTCATTTGCAGGAGGAGAGTTCTTACTCTAGGAGAAGGCTAAGTTCTCGCTCCAGTTTCAATATCATTACATGTGTACGTGATCAGGGTACTTAGCTGCCTGTGGTCCAGAAGAGAGAATTTCTGTTTTCTTTTTTCTTTTTTTTTAACCCTCAGAGCTGAAAGTTTTTTAATATTGATTTCTCTGAAAAGGGTCACAGCAGCTGGAAAAGAGACAGAACAGTGGCACATTTATCCAAGTTCCAAGCAGTGCAGAAAGTCGGTAAAACTTGGTTCACAGGTAACTGGTCAAATGATGCAGAGAGAACCAGTTCCACAGTGTGGAAAACCTGCCAAAAAGCCAGACGCGGCCGCTGGTCGTGCTCTACTTCTTCCTCACTTTGGTATCTGGGTTCTGCAATGAACATTTTCCCCCAGTGCGCCCCATGGCCCGGGGTCTGTTACTGTGCTGGTCGCTTAGGACCAGGAAGAGAAATGGTTTCTCTGATTCCTGCCTCTCTTGCTCAGATCCTCGCCTCCCAGAGGAAGAGGCCCTTCATTGATTTCTCTCCCACAGTGTCTTCACATGTAAAACGCAGGCTGCCAGGACGAAGGAGCTGCGGGAATGCCTGCATTCTAAGGCACCTGGGGCAGCAGGCGACCCGGCAAATGCTGTTCTGTCTCATCTTCCAAATTTTACTTCCTCTATTAGTGACGTGAAGACTAGCCAGGCAAGCATTTTTCTTCAATGGCACATGTTTTTCAGGAATTCAGCAAAGACATGAAATATTTACCAAATAAGCATTGCCATCTGCTGGGGGATTCTGTGGTGAACAAGAGTGTGAGGTCCCACCTTCCTGAAGCTTAGAGTCTAGCTGGTGGGATAGTAACTCCTTCCAGCCCACCATGCTTATTGCTGGGGGTGACAGCACAGCAAGGGGATTGACTATGCCCTGAATAGATTGTATTATCTCTAGGTTTAGAATTCCCTGGGTATTTTGTTCCTAATAATGAATAGAGAGTTTGCATGTGATGAGTGGGGCTGGTAACATTTTACCAATGTTAGTAGGAGGGAGTCTACCTCGGTGGTTTACAGCATCAACTCTGGAGCCAGATACATAGATACCAGTGCAGTCCCAGCCCCACCGATTATCAGCTGTGTGACTGTGGATGAGTCACTATCCTTTCTGAATCTTGGTTTCCTCAACTGTAAAATGGGGATAATAGTAGTGTTCTTGTAAGGAATAAATAAAATGCCACACGTGAAGCATTTAGCACAATACATCATGCATAATATTTAATAAATGGTGGCTATCGTTTTCTAGATTTAAGTTTCTGTATCTTGAGAGACTGTCCAGTAGCTAAGAAATTGGGGGGATATGTTGCATACAGTAATTATGATGATAATACCTTCTTATAATTCTGGCCTACAGATATGTCTTTGATCCTTACAGGAAAGCTATGAAGTAGGCTGCTTTACTGATGATGAAACTTGGGGTAGGTGTGTGCCTTGCTTAGGCTTACATGTTGTAAATGAGGGACTTAAAATCAAACCAGACTCTCCCAGCCCAGCACTCCATGGCTAGCAGTTCTATTAGAGTAGAGGGAGAAAGATGAATCAGGAGACTTCATTCTTTTTTGTTTCCCTACTAACTCACAGCTCAATCATTTATCTCCTTTCCCCTTAAGGCATTAAACTTGAAAAAAATAGAATATCTTAAGTGTATCTATTAATTATATACTCAATATATAAAATCTTTGGTAATTTCCCATAATTAAAGGATCCACTAATATTTGTAAATTTAAAATTTATTTATTTATTCTTGGCTGCATTGGGTCTTCGTTGCTGCGCGCAGCCTTTCTCTAGTTGTGGCGAGCGGGGGCTATTCTTCGTTGCGGTGCACCGGCTTCTCATTGCGGTGTCTTCTCTTGTTGCGGAGCATGGGCTCTAGTTGCTCGGGCTTCAGTAGTTGTGGCACGTGGGCTCAGTAGTTGTGGCACATGGGCTTAGTTGTTCCGAGGCATGTGGGATCTTCTAGGACCAGGGCTCGAACCCGTTTCCCCTGCATTGGCAGGTGGAGTCTTAACTACTGTTCCACCAGGGAAGTCCTGCACTAATATTTGTAAAGTTAAAAAATCTACCCTTCTGTCAAAGTAGATTTCAAAATATATTTCAAAAGCTCTTACAAAGCGATTTGCTTTCAGTAGAGAAATTCTAATTATGCATTTAACTTTGACAGCAAATCTGCATTAATTATATGAGGTTAATTTACATTAATTATGATTTATCGTCTATTATATTATCATATTATCAAATAGTTTGGAGGGAAGCAATGAATGAAAAACTATAATATTACAGCTAATGTTAAAGTAGAGTTGAGGTGCTGTTGTTTCTGTTCTACTGTTTAGGAGCACATGTGAAGGAGGGTGATCAGACTGTTCAATGTGTTGTTTCTAAGAGAAAAATGGACCAGCATAACACTGGGTAAAACTGGATGTGTCTAAGACATCATCCTCAGATAACTTATTGGCCCTGACAATTTTGAGGTCAGGGGTGGGAGGACAGAGAATGTGCTGACACATGTATACAGAAAATGTCTGGTAGTTTTAGGGGTAGATTCTACAAGCTAAGTATTTATGCACACATTTTAATTTTTGCCTATTATCTTAAATGTAGATGAAGATACTCTGTATATGTTTAAAAAATAAATTGGAGTTGAAATTTCCACAATGAACAACCTATCTCAAATAGTACAGAAAAGTAGACATAATTAACCTCTTAAAAAAAAAAAAACCTGTTTAAAAATGTCTATTAAACATAAAGGACTATTTATTAAAGGGTTATATTTTATATGTTGCCCAAAGGTTTTTTTGTGTCTAGAGGGGAATCTCTCCACTATTTATACTTTCCTAGTGTTCAGTGGCATTGGAGAATTTCAACTCACTGAGAGATAAACTGCAATCAGCGCACTCTGTGCTCCAGTCATGATGATCCTGGGCTTTATCTTTCCACCTCTTACATTGGGAGCTGCCTTGGTAACAGCCCCTCTGTTCTCAACCATCTCAGTCACTTTTAATTATTAAAAGTCTCATTTTGGTTACTATAATTTAGTCCCTTTTATTTAAAAATGTTAATCTCCTATTTGGTCTAAAGCATTCCTCTTCTCTCAGTACAGAACAGCCTTGGGACTCCAGCAGCTTAGGAATGCATGTGTCTGTGTGTGTGTGTTTGTGTGTGTGTGTGTGTATGTGTGTTGCGCAGTCTGCTCTGTCATATACCTCTTTCTCATCCTCGGTCTTACTGCTCTGGCGTAGAGGCAAGGAGGAACAAGAGAACAAAACCATTTCCCTGTAACTCCAGTGCTGAGTCTTTGTGGGTTGTAATGGCTGTTCCCATCCATGCACATCTCATGTCTGACTCCTTCCTTTCCATTGTGTTTTGCTCCCTTTGCTGTGACTGATTAGCCATCCTAATGCTGGCTCTCTTGTGCACGTGCCATGAGGTTCCTTGATGAGTTCTTCCAAGGGCTGGACAGACACCTCCATCAGAAAAGTCCCCCGTAAGAATCTGAGAGCCCTGTGAGTCTTGGCCTCTTGCTTTCTCCCTCAGCCCTCATTTCAGACTGTCTACCCAGTGGATGGCCTGCAGAGATGGCACCAGTTAGGGAGCCTTTTAAGGCTGTCTCCTCTGTCCTTTCAGCACAGTCTCTGACGTCCTTGAGAACATCCCTAGTTACTGATAGGCAACAACAGGATGCTCCAAGGCTGCCCTGATTTTCTCCTGCCTCAGAACATAGGAGCTCTGGCTCTTTGCAGAAAGAACAATATTAGAGACTGAAGTCTGAGTACTCCAGGTGTGCGCGAGCTTGAGAGCTGGTAGCAGGCAAAGTGCTGCTTTTCTCTTGGGTGGCAGAGCTGGAAAATGTTTCTTTTAAGATCAGCGTTGTATTATTTTTCCAAAGTAATTCAAACTTACTTAAAATTTTTGTTTTAATATAAATACTTTTTCTCTATCACATCCTTACTTAAAATCTTCACCTTTCAACTAAACTGTAATTCTGCTGTTTTTTAAAAGAATTCTTACAATCTCAACACTCATCATTCTCTAATCATTTTATTGACACAACTGAGGATATTTTAAAATTTTTATGAGGGAATTACATAGTAATATATAATAAATATATAATGTATAATAAATGTATAAATATATAATAAATGTCTTATGATGAACTTTTTCAGATTTATTGAATCAGACTTAAGCAGAAAACAGTCAAATAATCAGGAGAGCTCTAACTTACTAGATTCTTAAATAAAGGTTTCTTATTGTATTGACACGAATGATGAATTTTCATTGTAAGCTCATTTTATTTTTGTGGGTGGGTGGTGGACAGAATCAGGGACCTAATTCTCAGCTTTCAACCCTCTTCTGCATTCCAGTGGCATTAACAAAACACAAACAGAGGAGTTTCAAATGGTCATCATCAGAGCCAAGGCTATTTCAGTGGTTAGCCAGAATTAAATCTTAATGAATACTACCCAACAGCTAGTCTTTAAAAGCTGGAAAAGGCAAGGGAATGAATTCTCCCCTGGAGCCTCCAGAAGAGAACCCAGCCCTGCCAACACCTTGATCGTAGCCCAGCAGCATCTGTACTGAACTTCTGAGCTACATAACTGTAAGATAATAAATTTGTATTTTAAGTCCCTAAGTCTGTGCTAATTTACTATAGCAGCAGTAGAAAACAAAAACAAAACCAAAAACATACTACCCAACAGCAACGTAGCCTAGTAATTTCAGTTTTTAAACTTTTTTGTGATTTTCACATTTCTGTCACCATCACCATGCATTTGTAATCTAGCTTCAATTATTACCATGGTTTTATCTTCACATGCACCAGTTTTCTTTTTGACGATGACTAGTTAAAATCTACCCATCTCTTCAGGGTTTTTATAAAATTGCAACAATTGTATTCATTTCCAAGATTTCTATATCTTTCTTTTTTTGTGTGTGGTACGCGGGTCTCTCACTGCTGCGGCCTCTTCCGCCGCGGAGCACAGGCTCCGGACGCGCAAGCCCAGCGGCTATGGCTCACGGGCTCAGCCGCTCCGCGGCACGTTGGATCCTCCCGCACCGGGGAACGAACCCGCGTCCCCTGCAATGGCAGGCGGACTCCCAACCACTGCGCCACCAGGGGAGCCCTCTATATCTTTTAAAAATGTCCTTGTACTTGAGTCATAGCTGCTTGTTTCTATTTTATAATGCCCTACTGTTTTAAGATAAAACCTTTCGGAAGATCTTAACAAATGTTCTTTTAAATTGCTTTAGTGCTTCCATTTCCAAAATAAAAGTGAATTATTTTGTGTTTTGAGTTTGTGGACTGTTTTTCATGGGGTGAATTTTCCTTAGTGCTTTGAAATTTTCATTCAAATTTTCATTTTCACTCAAACTTACTTTGAGTGAAAAAGTTTGGATTTTGTTTGTGTTTGTTCTCTTCCTGAGCTCATCCTTTCTTTTAAAAAATTTTTTATTATGAAAAATTTCAAGCAGAACAGTAAAGAGAATGGTGTAACTAAACTCCATGTGGCAATTACCTAGATTTAATCTAGGTAATGGCCTAGACTATATTTTTTTTATATTTACTTTTTTTGGTGAGACTGTTTTAAAGTAACTTGTAGATATTGTGACATTCCAATGTGAATCTTCTAAAAAATGACATCTACCTACATAGACACAAAGCCATCATCACACCTAAGAAAATCAACAAAAATTTCCTAATATCACCTAATACCCAGAACACATTTAAATTCCCCCCAATTATCCCCATAAAAATGTCTTACAGTTGGTTTGTTCAAACAAAGATCCAATCAATAACTACTCATTGCATGCAGCTGCAATAAATTCTAGGTATCTTTTAAAATTTTTTAATTTTTAATTTTTTAAATTGAGGTATAGTTGATGTGCAATATTATATGTTACAGGTGTACAAAATAGTAATTCACGACTTTTAAGGATTATAGTTCATTTATAGTTATTATAAAATATTGGCTATATTCCCAGTATTGTACAATATATCCTTGTAGCTTATTTTATACATAATAATTGGTACCTTCTAATCCCCTACCCCTATCTTGCCCCTCCCCACTTCTCTCTTCCCCCTAGTAACCACTAGTTTATTCTCTATATCTGTGAGTCTGCTTCTTTTTTGTTATATTCACTAGTTTGTTCTATTTTTTAGATTCTACATATAAGTGATATCATAAAGTATATGTCTGTCTCTGTCTGACTTATCTCACTTAGCATAATGCCCTTCAAGTCCATCCATGTTGTTGCAAATGGCAGAATGTCATTCTTCTTTATGGCTGAGTAGTATTCCATCGTATATATGTACCACATCTTCTTTACCCATTCATCTGCTGATGGACACTTAGCATCCTTTCTTTCTTTTTTTTGTGGTACATGGGCCTTTCACTGTTGTGGTCTCTCCCGTTGCGGAGCACAGGCTCCAGACGCGCAGGCTCAGCGGCCATGGCTCACGGGCCTACCCACTCCGCGGCATGTGGGATCCTCCTGGACCGGGGCACGAACCCGTGTCCCCTGCATCGGCAGGCGGACTCTCAACCACTGCGCCACCAGGGAAGCCCTAGTATCCTTTCTTATTTAGTGATTTTATAGCTGTCTCCTGGAGACTATCGTCCAGAACCAGGTCTTGTTTTATATGAGCAAATTAGAGCTCCTTCCCTGAGTAGATATTGCACATATAGTCCCAGAGCCTCAAGTCTCCATTCCTGAGATGGGCAGCCCCATCCAAGCACTGGTCCTTTCCACATGTGGGCAATGTTCAGTCTTCATTCCGCTTCAAGAGTTTGATTCCCTTCCTGCTTCTCATCCACTGAGATATTTATCTTGATTTTGAGTGTAACAATATCTTTTAAATACTTTCTCTAATTTTATCTGTCGTCGCTATGTTTCAAGATCATAGTGGTAGTGGTTGTGAGGTGTGGCTGAGGGGTGTTTGTGTGAATTATTCTACCCTCTTGACCAAAATCTCTGCACTTACATTCATAATTTGTATCCTTGCCTCCATTCCTTTCTCCACTTTATACTACGGCAATATTCAAATTCTCAAGGCACCAATTTTGGTCTCTACTTTATTCTTCTTAAAAATCTTAAATGGTTCCCCACTGGGTATCATTAAAAATGTTCAAATGCATTACAATTACATATAACATTGACTAATGGTTTAAGATTGAAGAATTATTTCTAAACTTCATACTTTTTAAAAATTAGAATAACTTTCTAACAAACTAATTTTTTTCCAATTTAAGAGCCAGGATCCTCACCAAAAATAGTTGTTAGTTAATACCAGGGAAAGACAAAAGTTTTGTTTTTGTTCTTTGCTGGTCTACTTTTCAATGAGCTCTGATTATTTCTTTCTACCCTAATGTGTTACAACTATAAAGAAAGATGATTATATCTACCTACTGCTGCTTTGGCATTTCTTTTGATTTATTTTCCAGTATTAGGGGTGGAGTAATATTGATCAATTCATACTTTCTTGGTCACATATACAAGAGGTAAGAATTAGGGATGCAGCCTATGCTATGGGTCAAATTAAAGTTAATGGTTTTAATGAGATTAAACTTCTGGTTTTGACATTGTTTATATATTGTCCTAGCCTGAGACTTCTGCACTTTATGGTAAACAGTGAAAACATGATGATTTATTACCTAGGAAAGCCACTGGGGTTTGTTTGATGGCAAAGAGATGTCCAGTGTAACCATGTGACTGTTCCTCATAGGGAGAGAGCTTCTGGGTGGGGTCACAGCAATCCAGAGTGTGCTCCTAAGATTTTCAGGTTTACAAACTGGATTTTGACTGTCCAGTAGTCCCCTCTTATTTGTGGTTTTGTTTTCCACAGTTTCAGTGACCTGTGGTCAACAGTGGTCCAAAAATAACAAATGGAAAATTCCAGAAATAAACAATTCATAAGTTTTAAATTGCATAGTTCTGAGTGGTGAAATCTCATGCTGTCCCATTCTGTCACTCTCAGGATGGGAATCTTCTCTTTGTCCAGTGTACCCTGCCCATTAGTCACTTAGTAGCTGTCTTGGTTACTCTTAAAAAATTATGTATAAACCAGAATGCCAATTTATTATTTTACAATGGGAGCTGCCCTTCAAGTGGTTGATTTTTGTGTCGCTTATCCAGTATACCCTTTTTCTATTACTAAGATACTTGAGAAACTGATTTTGTATTCAAAGTATGCTAGGTGAGTGGAGATTCAGGTAAAGGCTGGACTATGGCCAGCCCTAGGAGGAAATAATCTGTCTCTGTAGGCTGTCTTGCTAATTCCACCATTAACACAAGGCAGAGCAGAGATTAGACATTAGTTAAGGCCTCAATAGATGGCTTGCTCCTGTTTGTACATCTAGCCCTCACAGAGTGGGCATGAAACAGTTCAATAGTAAAACCCAGCTGGAGGGACACTTGATGGTGTGACACAGGAAGTGTTCTGCTCAATGACTTCTGCACAGTGGGGGAGACTTTTTTCTGGTTGTACACAGCCTGGTAGCCTGTCAAAAAACCAGGGTGGTCTCTATAACCTCCCTCACCCCTAGAATGCAGAGGACAGTTGATGGCATGCAGACAGGGAATGCAGAGAGAAGGGAATCACTTTTGGATGAGAGGCAACAAGCTTCTTTGGCAGCAGCATATGGAGAAAGGGAATCTGCTTAAGTTCCAGCTTGCATGGATGATCCAGGGCAAAGTAGAAACAGCAGTGGCAAGAATGATAGCAGTACTGCATATCTGATAGTTCACGTCTCTCTTGCTAGTAATATTCTCAATGTTCATGCCTCCATGTCCTTTTACAAAAATGCTTTGAGAACCCCCAGTGTAGCTCACTCTGTCCATCATCTCTGCTCCTGCATCCCAAACTGCTGAGGTATTCGCGTAGCTGTGAGAACTGGTGTTATTGTAAATGTAGGATTTCCCACTTGACTAGGCATCTCTGAAACATGGAGCAATGTTTTTATCCTCCCAGATCCACTCTCTCTTTCTCAGTCCCCACAGCATGGACGACCCCTCTCCTATAGCTCTATGTTTCTATCAGTCTTACTTATTTGCCTGGAGCCTGTCATGAAGAGGGAGCCCTCTTCCTTTTTAAGAGAATCACTTGCTTTTTCTCCTCGACAACTGTTTCCTTTTAAATCAATCAATCAATCAATCAATTTATCTATCTTTAACTGGAAAAACAAAAACAAATAGCAAAATCTCCCTCTACTTTGCTTTCTCCCACTTGCTTCTGCCAATTTTTTTTTTTTTTTTTAGTTCTATCACAACTGAGTTCTAGAAAGAGAAGCTACTACAATCATCTTCTTTTTCTAACTTCCCAGCCCACTGCAATTGGCTTTTGGTTTTATTTATTTCCCAGAAATTAATTCTTTAATGTTTCCAGTAACTTCCCCTTTTCCAAAGTCAGTGGAATCTTTTCTTCTCTTCTTCTTACTTGACTTACGGAAACATACAAACCTATGATCATCCATTTTTGAAACTCTTTGGTTTTTACAGGAGGCGGAGCAGAAGAGGGCTGTTGGTGGGGCGTGAAGCTGAGACCTGATTACCTTGCATATCAATACATATTTATTAAGGGTAAGGGGCCTGAAAATTGTTTTTCCAGAGGGCCATGAACCCACTCTGGATGACTTTGGAGGTTTCCCCAGTACCACTCTCTCTGGTCCCATTTCAGCCTCCTTGGATGACTGCTTTTTCCTGGTGGGCTCCTGAAATGTGGTGAACCTGGAGTTTTGCTTTTTGCCCTTCTCTCTTTACATGCCCTAGAAATGTCTCATTCACTCTTAATGGCTCCAGCATTAACTACGTGCTGTCAGCTTCTGAGTCTACATCTCCAGCTCCCAACTCTCTCCCGAATTCTAGGCCCAAATATTTAACTGATTACTAACTCTTTTCACTTAAAAGTCCCACTGGCATCTTAAACTTAATATACTCTAGACTTATCTCCCTCACCTGTCTCAAACCACCTTGATGCTGCATCTATTCAGTTATTTAGGATGGAAACTTGGGAATGATTCTTGACTTCTTCCTCTCTCACCCTTTCTAAGTCCTCCCTTCAATCAGAATCTGAGCTGTCTCCATGCTTTTTTCTATAGCTCTGTTACTACCAACTCAGTTCAGGCCTTTTTTGTTGAGTGTCTGACAAGATTCCAGAGAAAGAGTTTTGTGCATAGTATTTATTATTTTAATTATGGATACAGATTATAAATATTATGACCACATTAATTACATACATTGCTTTAAAGACCTAAAGTACCAGTTTTTCCAAAGGGCTTTTGATTAGCACAGTGATTACTGGAACATATCATAAGGAGGCCTCTTAACTAAGGAGATTTATGACCAAGTTTTGATTATCTTGGTTGGGAGGCCAAGGAAAACACAAGGGATGGGAAGAGTGAAACGACCCTAAAGCCTCATGTTAGGAAACAGCTTCAATCTTCTTTTCCTCTGAATATTTTATCAGCACAGACAACATGTGAGGAGGCTGTTACTGGCTTGAATTTCTGCCTCTTGAATGCCCCATTCCAGATAAGCAGTGAAGAAGTCAGGGGACCACAATTCCCAGGCAAGGTAAGAAGAGGAAGAAAGAAACCCTCCAAATCCACAAACAAGATAAGAATCTGCATGTTCCAGTGAAAGGGAAATCAAAAGACTGAGCTATCTTATCGCCTTTATCTCACTTAGTGCTTATCTCACTAAGTGGCATAGTGATGACTGAGGTTTTGGGCTAAGCTTCTCAGATTTAAATTCCTCATTTGTAGTGGCTTTCCCTGATACTGCTTGTATTTTGGTTATTGGTACAATGAGGGGAAATGCTGTCCCAACAGCTTAGTCTTGCCATAATGTGAGGAGCCCCAGGCAGGATGAGAAAAGGTCAGTCAGAAAAGGAAATAGCATCTATTAGACGAGGACCAGCCATGTCAGTGGGCAAACTGAATAAGACATTGCGATGGTACAGAAGCCCTCCTTTAGCTAATCTCCTGTGAAGACCTTGATTTCAAGTGCATGGAAATGGAGGGCAAAATGTGGCTTTTTAGAGCTGCTTTATCCATCATTATCTCAGATTTCCTGATGAAGCTGATAAGCTCTGTGTAGGCATTACACTAGCCTCTGTCATTTCTCTCCTGCCACCTTTCATGATTTCTTACTGGTTTAGCCCAGTAATCTGGGTAGGAGCTCCCTTAATGTACCTGCTCTGTTATGCAACTGCCCAACGTGACTGTCTCTAGGTTTACTGATTTTCTCCTTCCCTTAAAATCAGATGACAAATACTACATTTGAGACCTGTCTTTATCTAGCATTTTGTTTGTTTATATTCTGGCAGAATATTCACAGAAAGGGTCCCACAATGTGGAAGAAGCTGCTGTACTGCATTTTGAACGCATGGTATTGATTGCCAGAGAATCAGTTAAATTGTGTTGTGAATAATGACTGGCACTGGCCTTAACCCTTTTGGCTAAAATTGCTTATTTGTCATCCTGGCTTATGGAAGAGATGAACAATTGCTTGCTGATGATCTAACGGATCAACTGTATCATTTGGCATGTCAGATGAGAGCTAATTTAATGAGCTGCGGTTCCTGCCAATTACCTGGGAACAAATCCCTCCTCAAGCTATTCTGTACATCATCAAAATGTTTAACCAAATTCTCGCTTGTGGCAGGTAAGATGATTGGGTGTTTGATTAGTCAACATGCTGTCAATATTATCTTGCGTGCATTTGTCCTGTCTACTTATCCAATCACCTTCATTCTTTAACAATGACAAATTATAATATGCAGTCATCCAATTCTTTATTTTAAATTACTCTGCTCAGTATGTGTGCTAACTGTAAAGCCAAAACCTCCCCATGTGTGGGTGGGCTGAATTGCAGACCAGGTTATTTGTGTGGTGTGAGATCTTGCCAGTCGGCTGTATACAAAAAAGGAACTTTATTCATGTGCCATTTGAATGCCTATGAAGAAATTCTCTAACAAGAACAGGAAATCCGGATGATCTATGAATGCTTTCACATAAGGGGGGATGTTTGAGAATGAGAGGTCTGTGGACTAGCCTGGATGGGGCAGGGAGAGACGGATGGGCAATGGGAAGGAGAAAGTGAAGAAGGGAAGTACAGGGGCAGGGGGAGAGGGAGCATGAGGTACACGGAGCATCCCTGCGAACATGGAGGGGAAAAGGCCCGAGTCACCCAGAAAGCCTGAGGCCTCCCTGACAGGGAGCGTCATAAATCCTCAGCTCAGTCACCTTCCCTTCTCCTCCCTGGACTGCTATGAGTTTCAGGAAAAGCTCTTCCCCAGGAACATCTCTTTTTAGCTCTATCTTTCTACCCCGGCTCTTGCATTTGAGTGCATTTACTGCTTCCATTCTGCTGCCATGTTAACCGAAACAGGAAGCCCAGTTTTGATGTTAATCCCCTCCCAAATCAACCAGAGCATTCGGGTAACTTTGGTAAATTTACCACCTACTACCCTCCCTGCCACTGCCTCTGCTCATCTTCTCTCTCATCTTTCTTCCACCTCTCTTGAGCAGTACACACCTCCTCTGTTTCCAGAACAGGTCTGAGGGTCTGGAGGAAAATGGCCCAGCAACTTCTGTCCCAAACAATCTTATCAGGAAATGTGTAACATAGGTGCCTTTCTCTCTGAAGAGGAATTCTTATTATAGTTGCTAAGATGGTAACATTTTCACCATCTTTTTACATTCTCCCATGAGAAAAAGACTTCTGTTCTTGCTAATTCACTATGCAAATTTTCTGAGGCATAAGTAAGAAACATCCTGAGCTGTTTTTACTCACAACATTTCTGACACCAAATATATGGGGTTTTTTCCACACCAAGCATTTCTCCAATTCTCTGTGGACACCAACTGGGTGTCCCACAATTTGATTCAATTCTGACACTATCTGGAGTCAGTGCAGACCCCATGGGTTAAGGGCTCAGTGCCACAAGACTGCCCCCTGCTTCAGCCAGTTACTGGTTCCAGGTGGCCACCTGTACTTCTCACTGACTGACCATAAGTCAGGGGTTCTCACAACTCCCTCTTAAGGTTTAATAATTTGCTAGAACAGCCCACAGAACTCAGGAAAGTGCTTCACTTACTATGAGCAGTTTATTACAAAGGATAAAACTCAGGAACAGCCACATGGAAGAGGTGCATATGCAAGGTACGTGGGAAGGAGCTGGGAGGCCCCGTGTCCTCTCTGGGTGGACCACCCTCTCAGTACCTCTGTGTGTTCACCAACACAGGAGGTCTCCCAACCCCATGGTTTAGGGGTTTTTATGGAGGTTTCATTAGGTAGACATGATTGATTAAGTCACTGATCGTTGGTGATAAAGTCCATCTCCAGCCCCTCTCACCTCTCTGGAGCTCAGGGGGTGGGTCTAAGAGTTCCAACCCTCCAATCATGCCTGGGTGTTTCTGGCCACCAGCCTGAAGCTGTCTAGCGGGACTAGTCATCACATCAGCATACAAAAGACACTCTTATTAACCAGAGATCCCAAAGGTTTAAGGACCTGTGTGCCAGGAACCAGGGACCAAGACCACATATCGATTTCCCATGGTACTACAAAATCCAAGATTTATTTCTGGCATGCATATTTCATTCATATATCATTATTCCAAGGGACTGGGCAAGATTCTTTAAAACTTGGAGACCTCTTCTGGGGTATTCTTTCCTGGCTCTGCCTTGTCACCTCAGGTATTGGGAGAAAGTGCCACTTTCCTTCCACTGTCCTAGTGCCACATCCTGGGCCTCTCCGTCCCCATGTGCAGGCGTGTTTCTACCTTCATTTGAAGAAGTCCTCAGTGGTTCACAGAGGCCTGGGGGCAGCATCTTTGGTTTCGGCACAGTGGTATTAGGGGCTGGGACTTCTACCATACATCCTTCCCATCAAAACAGATTAAGGTTTTTGCATCCTACAGTCCCAGGAAGTCCTGCGTGCTTCTGGTTTTGCGTTGTATGTCTGGACTCCGCTGGGGGCCACGGCATCCCATCTGTCCTGTGTGTGACCTGCCCCTATACTGAAGCAAACTTGTGGGTTTTGTCTCTCATCTGGCCCTGGTTTGTTCCAGCGTGGAGTCTTAAGTAGAAATGAGTAAGCTACTTCTTTCTTTCTCCTGGGGCTCTGCCTTTTGAGAATATAACAAGAAGAGGCGTATCAGAACCTGCTCCTCCAGTTCCAGCTTTGATGTTCCGATTTGTTCCCCAAGGACAGCTGACACCTTGCTTCTCCTCCTCCCCCCAAATTAGCTTCCCTGCAAGTGAGAATTCAGTGCCCTTTCGGGTTATTGCAGCAGCAGTAGTTCGAAGTATCGCTCCCACAGCAATTTGCTGTAACAGGGTCTAATTCTCCAAACCGTGACCACAGCCTTGTGCTGTCGTAAACAGCTTTCAGTAGAGAGGGGTTTTTCCCCTCTTTTCCATCACTGCGTGATCAGAAAGTTGACATTCAAGTCCCAGCACTTTTCCACTATAGAAAGCCGAGTCCACGCTGGCAAATTTCAGCTCTAGCAACAGGCACATGGGTGGTTGTGACCACTTTTAATTCCTACCCCAGGGTTCCTGCTGGCCCTCTGTTAATCTGCATGGCTCCCCACTGCTGAGGTCTGCCACGTGTAAACTTTCCTTCCTCTTCAGAGGAACAGGTATGGGAAGTGCAGTTAGAACCCAGTCCGCTGTTCAGGGATCCAGTTCAGGGTCCCACCTGGGTGAGTATCTGGGATGTGGGAGCTGTCCCCTATTCCTCCTCTCTGTTTTAAACTCAGGTTGGCCAGGAACAAGTCATTCTGTCACCTGTGGCCCCTAGGATAGCACTTTGCCCACATGCTTAATAAATATTTGTTGAATTAACTTTAATAAATCCACAGCAGGACACACGGCTAAATACTTGTATTCATCACCCACCATTCAAGAAAGGGCAATATCAAGGGCAGATGAAGGCTCCTGTGAACTCCCAGTGTGCTGTACATCCAGAGGAGGCTAATGAGTGTGCAAACCCTCAACACTGACCAGGATTAGGAAACCACACTTCATGCTCAAAGAATATTTTGCAACTATCTCCTTTCCCATCTACAGCCTCAGGCAATCTTTTCTACCTTCCTCAAATTATTCAATTCAGCCTGATTCTTTTCAACAAATTCATATTTTTACAAACTACACACTTGTAAACTGTGGATTAGGCGTTGATGGAATACAGAGTTGAGTAAAATATAAACTCTGCCCTTGAGTAATCCACAGTCTATTGGCTCCCCCTTTTCCTAGCTGTGTGACCTTAGGCAAATTACTTAATCTCTCTGTGCCTCAGTTTCCTCATCTAGAATACTGGTTTAGTAATGGTACCTGTCTCATAGGGTTGTCACGGAAGCTAAGTAGATTAAAAGTATAATGTACTTAGAAGTGTGTCTGGCACACAGAAAGCATTTAATAAATGTTACCTATTATAATTACTTAGACTGATACCACAGTTAATATAATCTGGCTGCTGTCCAGCACTTCCCCCGCCAGCTCTGATTTTCCATGGTTCTCTGGCTTTTTATGTGACAGTGATGAAAGTGATGGATACTGGGTAGAAGTCTGTGGGTTGGCTAACTGAGTGGACCTGGAATTAGGGAAGGCGTGATGCAAAAGCTCAGGCTATGACTTCATTTTCTGCATTTTTCGTTCACAGAGGGGCCAGTTCCGTACCACAGGGGTTCAAAATGACAGTATTAGGTAGGTGACATGTGTTGCACTTCCCCACAGTGTTTCCAAATCAAGGTTTTCAAGCCTTAAGTCATGTTATTAATATATTTATCCTAAGAAATTATGTATTGGGAAATACTGTTTTAGAGGTTATCCCGTAGAGCCTTCTGGAAGTTTCTTTATTCTCAGCATTCCCATGCTATGGACTCAACTTATGGATTAAATTGCCTTTTGACAAGGTTTTCTAATAAATCACCAATTATACTCTCACAGAGGACCCGAGTGAGACCTGTTTTTTATTGAGGTCAGTTTCATTGTTTTAGGAGGATCAATTACATTACTGTTATTTGAAAGTAAAACAAATCCCCCAAACCCTTGGCTGCCAAGTATGTGTAACTCTGGCACTAAAAACACAGACAGCAGCCCTAAATGATCGGATTATGGTTTCTGATTGTATGATCAGACTCCACGTTTCTTCTAGCATGGAAAGCACCCTCTTATCCTGTCCTATGGGAGCATACCCCATCCTGAGGCTTCCAGATTGCATGTGTTTCCCCTTCCTGTTGTGAGGCAGTGATTTGTAAATATAGTGAGAAGCCCAGAATGAAAAGGTTAAACTAGTACACTTTGGCTGGATGAGGATTAATTAGGAGCTGATTTGTGAGGACTATTAAGTGTGTGCTAAATTTACTGACCTTCTTTTCCCCCTGTATAGAATGAAGCTCTGTTCTCTATGCTCATTATCCTTAAATGTTTTCTTTTCTCTGTATCATCACCTCATTCATTTTACTTGGTAGTTTTAAAATGCACTAATTTGGAGCAGTAGGCTTCATTGATTCTTGGGAATAGAGCATTTAGTAGGCATAGCTATGTGGGCCTTAGGAAACTTTTTTATGGTCATTGGGGGCTTTCTGGCACCAAGATTCGGTTCCTGGTCCAGACTGGCAAGGATCCCAACAGACACCCTCTCACTGCTCTGTGGGCAGCAGGCATGTCTAAAGGCCCTACAAACATGCTTTGAAACCAAGTGTTAAGTACTGCCTTGCTATTTCCTGGCTATTTAGGGATAATGATCTATTTTGTTGATTAACAAGAGTCCTTTTCCATCTATTTCTGTTTTCTTTATCAGCCTTTGAACCGTTTGTTGCTTCATTGTGGTGTTGTCCAAGGGCCGACTGGGGGAAGATTTCAAGGTGAGGTCTGGACATTCTGGGTGAGCCTAATTCTGCTTTGTCTGAGCATCCTGCAAAATGCAGATGGCTTTCCTGCCTAAGAGCCCTCAGGTGACCAAGATGGGAAACAAGAGCAGAGGAGGAGATTCAGGTGAGAACAGGGAGATTGTGCAGGGGGTGCAGGCTGGCCAAGCAGTTCTGCTGGCTCTAGCCTGAGGTTTTTGATGGAAGAAGTGAGTATGGAAGAAGACGGCTCCTCTTTGGTTCCCATATGCTTTTGTGTCCCAAGTTATAGGGAGTCCAGGGTGGTGAGAAGATGAGGATAAGGGTGGTAGAAAGCCCAAAGCCCAGTCGAATCATTTCCTCCTGAGGTGTTATGTCTATCTCTAGCTCTTCAACTCACAATCTTTCTGCTTCTTGGCCTTTATCATCTAATGATTTGACCAAGGAAATTTGAACTCAAAGACAGAAGAAACAGAGCTCTTTTGACTGTTGGACATCTAGAAATTCTGGTAAAAAAAATATGAGAGGGCAAGAGGAGATAGAAATAAGTACTAAAATGAGAATCCATGGTTTTATTTGGGTTTAACTGATCTCTGTATCCCTCTATATTTACTTTAAGCAAACCTTGATTTAAATATGCAAATCTTGAGTTTAGAAAGACATGGTTTTAAGGATTTTAAAAGAAGATTACGTAAAAACATTCATATTTTAGAAAACTATCCCTTGGTGTGTTATAAACATGAATTAATTATGAAGGAAACAATTTATATACAACTTCTCAAGAGTGTGTCTAATTGTGGGAAGTAAGCTACCTCCAGACAGTGAGTGTGGCTGCTCTGAATGGCTGCCCAAGCCCTTAGCACAGGGAGATGTTCAGTAACCACTGAATCCCCAGTCAGGGTATTTTGACTCCGCATTTCTCAATTTTAGGTTGGTACTTGCTAGCAAGGTGAAGTTGAAGGTGAGAGGCAAGTCTCAGTATCAGCAGTAGCTAGATGAGCCTTGATGGGATGAAGAAAGGTGAAGTTGAAGGTGAGAGGCAAGTCTCAGTATCAGCAGTAGCTAGATGAGCCTTGATGGGATGAAGAAAGATGAAGTTTCCACGGCTTTGACATTTCATTCTCTTGTTATATAGCAGCTATAAAAAAGTCACTAGCATTTTCCTGTCTTCTTTACTGATACACACCAGCAATAGAAGAAATGAGGGTCCTAGTCTCATGCCTAATTTGGTAGCTTAACTGGTGAAAGGAACTATGAGGTACCCCAAGCAATAGGGCTCATGTCAGCAGGTTTGCCCAAGCACAAGTCCCTTGCACAGGTGATTGAAATGGGGAAATGTTTCATGTGAAGGTCCCTTTCCTGAAAAACCCAATGTGAACGATTACTGAAGGCCATTTCCAAAGTCATTTCTATAATGTGAATTTGCTGAAAATGGAAGAAAATGAAAGATGCTAATGTTTGAATATTATGAAGCTTGATGTTGTACACACCAGGACATTTCACATTGAACTTAATGAGTCACCCAGGTGTTCATTGACCAGTTGCTCTCTTAAGCTTGGAGACTAATTTTTTTTCTTATGCAGTGGTCTGCTCTGCACATGGCTTTTTAAAAAAATATGTGGGATATTACAGTACTGAAAATATTACTGATGCAGATTTTATTCCCAGACCACTGAGTCTATTTAGACATGTCACGCTCATAAAAGCTCATGTTTATTGAAGAGGGTTATTAAATTTACTGTAAGATTTCATAAAGACCCTTTTAGGTGAAAAATGCAGGTAGAACGGTTTGACTGGATGCTTTAATAAAACTTTTATGAGCAAAAAAAAAAAAGTTCTAAATGCAAATGTCTTATGTGGAAGGTAAAAACAATTTGTTTTTCTCATTAGGTGCCAGACAGTCGGCTAATGTGAAGATGACAGATTTTGAGACCTATGAAATCAGAGCCAGCTTACTTTAACGGAGGAACACTAGCTGCTTACCTTCTCTATCAAAATGAGCATTCAGTCCAAGGTTAGGTACAGACATGTAAATGTCTGCCTGGTTTGGGGATGGTTCTATTTGAACCCTAGATATATTGTTGAGAGAACTGCAATACATTTAGTTTAAAACATACACATGTGTGCATGCAAGTGCCCATACACACGTGCGCACGGGCACACACACACACACACACACACACACACACACACACACACTGCTACAGAATACGGTGTAATTAAAGATATTCATCACTATGTTCATTCAAACTGGTACAATAAAAGTATCTCACACTGTTTCTCTTCATTACTATGCAAGGCCAGAGATTATATTTCTTGATTTGGAATGATGCCAGAGAGTCATTTCAATATTTGAGCTTTATACATTATTATTAATCATGATGATGATGTACTTTTCAATATTCATGGTACTTTGCAACAATTTTTATTAGCTGTTTCTCTGAACAGCTGAATCAGGTCAAGGATAATTACTTACTACTCTGTGGCAGATAAAGAATCAGAGGGCACACATACCTGACCTCTGGATCACACCTGGATTATTGGCATAGCTTGTATGAAAACTCACAATCTTATATTTTTACACTCTGAAGGTTTTCTCGCAATATTTATTTTGGAGAATAAATTGTCATATTAGAAGTTTCAGATATATTTGGGAAGCTAAAAAATACAATTGAGTAACAGTGTTGGGCACATAATAGGTTTTCAATAAACATTAACTAAAGAAATGTGTAAATATTAGAGGTTTAAAGCAAAAGATTTGAAAAGAGTGCTTTGTTTCTGTAAAAGTAACATTTTGAGTTAATTAATGGAAATTGGAATAGGACACCAGTGTTAAAAAAAGAGACAACAGGTTCAAAATGGAGTTACTTGTGCTAAGCCCCATGTCACCAAACCAAGACTTAATACCTAACTTCATTACAGTTTCAACCTCTCCCAGGAATGGAATCTTAAACCAGTCAGTCTGGAATCACCTGGTCAGTACTAGTGAGATAATCTGCCTCATAGTCCCCTGCTGTCCCCTAAAGGAGGATGACATTGCCACAATCTGTTCTTTGCTAGTATAACTGCCTTGTCCTGCCCCCTTCTGCCTATGAAAGTCTTTCATTTTGTACAGCGCTCCTTTCTATCTGCTAGATGGGATGCTGCTTGATTCGTGAATCACTGAATAAATTCAATAAGATTTAAAAAATTTACTTAGTTGAATTTGTTTTCTAAACATTGTTGGTGCCAGTGGTGGGATCCAAAGGAAACTTCTGATGGCTTTGGGACAAGATATGTGCTGTATCCACAAACCCTTTGAGTTCTCTGTCTTTCTGTTTCTGAGGGCTGTAAGTTCCTCTTAGCTCTGAGCTTTGCTCTCTTTGGATTGAGTTCCCGATCTAAATGGCTTTCTAGTCCAGGGTTAATGAGTCAGTCTAGACTGACACTGTTACCAAGGCTATTGCCCCAGAATCATACCTCTGCCCCTCCCTTGAATGGACACCAGTTGCTCTTATATGTCTCAGGAAGAAGCTGCAAAGAGAAAAACGAACTGGTTAGAACCAGCTAGGCCCAAGATGGCAGAAGATTTGATTTCTAGTAGACCTTGAGCCTTATTATACGCTCATTATAATGCATTAGCATGCTAAATGACACACCCACCAGTGCCATGACAGTTGATAATTGCCATGACAACAACTGAAAAAGACCATAAAAGGACTGAAAAGGTGTGTTGCCTCAGTTCTGGGTCCAAACTACACCCCTGTTCTAGGAAAAGTCATGAATATTCCCTCTCTTTCCAATTCCCCCCCTTTTACCTTGACCCTTATATATATATATATATATATATATATATATATATACATATATATATATATATATATATATATATATATATATATATATATATAAGAGACACTATATATATATAGTGTCTCCACCCAAATCGGGTTGAGAAGTTGATTTGCAAACTAAGTTCCTGCTTCTCCATTCTTTGGCCTTTGAATAAAGCTTGTTCTGTTGCAGTCTCAGCATTGGTTTCATTATTGGCTGTGAGAATCTGAGCGGAAAAAGAACCTCTCCAGCCAAGACAAGGGATCTTGGCCCGGGCTAGGACCCTGATCCCCAGCCTAGGGCTTAGAGGGTCAGCTTGAGATGGCAGATGGTTGCAGCCGGAACCCAAGTCCCTAGCCCTTGGTTAGTCTGCAGTCCTCGTTTGTTGGGGTCTGATGTTTCATACTGTTGTTCCATTTCGGGAACTTCTAGTGGTGTGCACCTAAAGCCACTCTGAAGAGGCTACAAGAGCAGAAACAAAAGTTTGCCAAGTTAATGGCTTTACAGATGTCCCCACCCCATATCTACTCTTTAATGAGGAGCACTCTATGGACCCCTCCCAGGGTTGATGGGACTCTGAGGGATTTTCTGGTAAACTGCTATGTTATTCCCTTAAATAGCCAAGGGAAACTAAAATCAAAATTAATGGAAAACCTTACCAAATTTTGGTAATACAAGAGCCTGCAGATGGGATCTGCAGAAAACTGGCAGAAACCATCTAAGGATGAGAATGTTTACCAGAGTCAGCTCTCAAAAATCTCTGTTTGCAGTACCCAGTAGAGGGGAAGATAAAATTTCATGTTGTCCCTTCCTTTCCAAATCCAGACCCATTGATGATTGATTCTTTCTCTCCCAGGGACAGCTGTCATTTTCTTGTCCAACTTATTGTGTGTCCTGAGAACTTGGCTTGGTAACCATCAGTTTGGGGGGGGGTCCTAAAATATGGCTGGACAGAAATATGGGTTGAAGTCTACTTGCTGCTAGGGCCTTACCAAATTGCTGCCAGCCCTCAGGGAAATTAGCTAAGTCTTTTTTTCTTCTGGCCATCTTTGGGAGAGTCTCTGAATATTGGGAGAGTAATATCTTTTGGACCCTATTTGGCGACACCTCTTTTGTCCATGGGTTGTTCAATACTGCCAGAGATATTTACTTTTTGTCCTGGCTGAAAGCTGACAAGATATTTGAAAGGATTTTTTTTTTTAAAGTAGCTCTATGGTCAGAAATTGGCCAAATAGGAAGTTGATATTCAGAGCCTGATAGGAACTTTTTTCAGACCTCCTCTGCCAAGCTAAACGTATCCTTCCACAAAGTCTTCAGAAGACTTTGTGGAAGGATTTACTAAAACATTCCAAAGAAAAACGGCTCTACATCCAGAACATAGAAATGTTTTGATTTCCATCTTAGTGGAAATCTTCTCCCTGATATAAAAAAGCAAAGTGAAGATAACATGGTTGGACGGGCACATTAACCTTTTGATATCATTTAGGCTGCAACCCAATTCTTTGAGAAATTAAAAGCAACTCTCCCTATCTTAGAAATCTTTGCAAGACCAGAAATGCAGCTCTAGAAACAATTTAAAGTCCACCTATTCTTCTTACCAATCCCCAAACCTTCCTTATTCATCCCAAAACGTTGTAGGTATTGTAAAAATTCTGGCTTTAGGGAACAAGAGTGCTTCTTGGAGGAACCTGCATTCTTTCCCTGTGCCTTGAGATGTAAATGTTCTACCTGATCATCTCCAGAAATTCTTATCTAGGCCATCACTTTGAAATACAAACTTCAGGGAGATAATTCTTATCAGAAAGAAAACAAAAGGAGAAAAAATTATTTGGAACTTAGGTGAATGAAAAATCACAAGTGTCTCCTCCACAAATATTAGTAAAAAGCTTTAGCTGCCATAGCAGGTAACCTTAACTTATTCCATTTGCCTGAAACACAATTTGGATGAGTTCTTTTACAACTAGTGAGTTTTGTATTACTATACCTGATTCATGGCTAAAATTTTAGAATGGAAGCTATAAGGTGTCTGTGTCTGTTTATGTGTGTCTATATATATGTGTGCAGTAGATGTGTGGCATTTTCTACCTCCAAATGGTATTGGCAAAATTAGTGAAAGAGCTCTATTTAATTGACTTAAAATTAAGCACTTAATATGAATTAAGTATTCCTAAAACTCTCAGAAATATAATAGAAACTAACTTAAATATTTTTCAAGTTCATATGATCTGAGATAATCTTTGGTAAATAAAAAGTAGTTTAAGATTGTTACTTTCATTATGAAAGACGTATGTCTTCACTGGTGTCAGCATTAAAAATAATGCAGGTATACAACTTTTATTTTACCTGGGTTTACTAGTCAAATAAGTTCATGTTACCTCTGTTACAAAATTTGTCAGCAAGTGAAATAACTTAGTATGATGAAATCTTCATCAGTAGTCCAAATGTAATTGTTAAGAACAAGTGAGTTAAATAGATGTAAGTGGGATAAAAGTTTGCAGGTGAAAATTTTAGCAATAATTATGTTTTATGGTATGTCTGGTTAAACAGTTTCTAAAATCTTTTCAGTTACTTGAAACCTAAAAGTTACACTGAGACAAGGTAAATGATGAATATTCACTGAATATCTAGATCATTTTCAAATAAAATAAAATGCTGATACATTAATCACTGAACATATGTTTATCCACTTCTGGTTTCCTTTTCAAAAAGAACTAATGGCATTTAGGTTTATTAGTAAACATGTTTTGTGTCACATTGAAAGTTTACTATGAGGAAGAATATACTTCAAGAAATTATGAAATGTATTTATGAGTTTGCTAATCCACAATCCACAGAATGCTAGTGTAACAAAAAGTCCACAATTGCTTACTTCTTAGTTTTCACTAGGAATGAAAGATTTAAAGGGTTAAGCATTCTAATCAATATACGTAATTAAAACTGCTTAGAAATAATAAGGGTGAAAGGAAATAACTGTGTATGAAAGGTAGGTAAGGAAAGTAAAATGATTGATTGTTCCAGGATAAGAAAGAAAAAAAAATAAGAAAAAATTACAGAAGGTTTGTGGAAAAGGAATCTTGGGAAAGGAATTTTATGCATGGTCAAGCAGGCTTAGATTGCAATACATTTATTTAAGTTAAAAAAATATTTTAATATCAAAAGAATACTGGTACAAAATTAGAATTGGTTTTCTCTCTGTTAAAAGGACAAAGTTTTCTTGGACTTTTGGCCTGGTTTTGATAACATTGCAAAAGTTTCTTTACCTTTAAGGTAATCAGCCTGAACAGCAAAAATTTCGGTGTCTCACCAAAATAATTTACTGTGCTTCATATTATTTTTTATCAGAAGTCTTTGATTACTTAAGATAAACCCAGTCTTCTCAATATTAAAAGAGCTAAAGTTTGCTCACAACTAGGTTACTTTCTGTATTTGCCTTTAACATCTTCCATTGTCACCTTGGTTAGATAATTAAGTATTATTTCATAATAATCTGTGATCCTATTTAGTTAAATGTTCAAACATTTGGATGTTTTGACAACTTCCCCAAATTAAATTCTAAATGAAATTTTTTTGATCTTGAACAAACTTTGCGATTTTCCAGAGGGCGCCTGGAACATGTCAAAAATTTTGTTCTCTTTCTAATTAGGCTTATTTACTATGATAGATTAATGGGACGTATTGTTAAATAAGTAGTACTAAGCCTTCTTTTTGTTGTATTAATATAGGTATATGTTTTAAGTGTTCCAGACATTGTATGAAAATCTTGGAAATCTGCTATGTTCTGGTATAATGTTATCAGTTGGTTATTCCAGTTATTATCTTAAAATTCTGTATATCACAGAAATAACCAAATTTCTTTGTCAATTCCACCCTAATGAACTCTAATCAAATCTTTAACCAGAAGCATTTTAAAGTCTTTTTGTCATTTATTGACAGTTATTGTCTTACTCTGATATTTTTGCAAAAGTGAGACTCATGGAAAGGATCTTGCCAAGTGCTCCTGACCACTGACACTGCTGTGAAACTAGAAGGCATGGAACTTTGGGTACACATCTCACAGCTGAGGAAGGCTCCACCTGACATCCGGTCCTGTGCAAACGCCAGAGACCTCCAAATCAACTTGACTAGGGAGAAAAGTAGTTGGCATCAAGGCTTTTACTGCTTCCACCCAAGATTCCAGATCAAGACCTTATACTTTACTAAACATGAAACCCCTTCTTCTCTTTCTTTCCATTATTCTGGCATTGTCCTGGAAATATGCTATCATCCGTATCTCCCAGGCCATTGCTAAAAACAGGTGACTTTTCAGACTGCTAGATTTGTCATCAAAAACTTTAATCTGTCCATGATGCTAGAGAACCCCTGGTTCTCCCTTTGACCAATTTTTCTTCTATTCCCAACGTCACTATAAACTACAATCAACCCCCCTTGTAAGTCACAGAGTCCTACTTTTACAGCTAGAACATTCAGTGCCTTGTGTTTACCTTTCTTTGATTATAACTTGTAGTTGTCCAATTGGACACAAATACCTATGTAAATCATAGCACATTTGTACGCCTACATTCTTATGGTTATCTAAATCAGATATGCCCCCAAATATGGGATGATCTCACCAGCAGCACCCATCTTCACAAGGGATTTAGAACAACTTTTTATTTCAGGCTAGGAGGTTTACTTCCTGAATGCATTGAAAACGTAACTGACCCCTGGCTGGAATAGGCAAATGGAACAATTCCTGAAAATAAATTTATTAACAGTGCCACCTTAGTGGAAGTGGTTTGTGCTCTGTCAGGATTTATCTTTGTCCGTGGTGGTTATGATTCTCCTTGGCCCTGAGGATGCCTAGATGGCTGGCGCGTAACTGAGCAATGCTTCTTAGGTTATCTAACTCTGCCCTTAACTGTCCACAATCAAACTGAGACACCTCACTGGTCAACTCCCCTGAAGTTACACGGCTGAGTTAAAAAGGACCTATCACGAGGCATTAATGACTCAGGATTCGCTTCCTTTAGAAGGTCCCTACTTCCCTGGTTAGGACTGGAATGTCAGAAAAGGAACAAAGAGAATGACTGACTTAAAAAAATGTGAATGTGAAGTCATGACCTGTGACTCCCACACAGAGGATCAGCAAATACTGTGAGAACTTCAGAGTGGTAGCTGGGAGTGGCTCTAATGCCTTAGACTGTGATCACTCTCTGTTAGGCTGAGAGTCTGATCAAAACGGGAGGACTGTTGAAAAAAAAAGAGACAACAGGCCCCAAACGGAGTCACTTGTGCTAAGCTCCATGTCACCAAACTGGACTTAATACCTAATTACAGTTCCAACCTCTGCCAGGAATGGAATCTTAAACCAGCCAGTCTGGACTTACCTGGTCAGCACTAGTAAGGTAATCTGCCTCACAGACCCCTGCTGGCCCCTAAAGGAAGGTAACCTTGCCACAATCTGCTCTTTGATAGTATAACATCCTTGCCCTGCCCCTTCTGCCTATAAAAGCCTTCCCTTTTGTATAGCCCCTCAGAGCTCCTTTCTATCTGCTAGATGGGGTGCTGCCCGATTCATGAATCGTTGAATAAAGCCAATAAGATCTTCAAAATGTATTCAGCTGAATTTTTTTTTTAACACCAGTTAGTGGGTAAGTTGGATATATTGTGTGTTTCAGAGTTAAGTGATAAATCACTGCAGGATAATAATGAGAGCATATGTCTCCAACAGCTTTTCAGAAAAGGTGTGGTGTTCTAAATGTAAACTAGTGGACCAAAGAGATAGTGAAGATTTATTTCCTATCTGTTGGCAGAAATAGATTTCTTTCCTTAGCCTATTAATGATGATGCATTAAAAATATTTATACAATAACCTCAGTTAAAATTACAAAGCAAATGTACCATAATTGAAATACCTAAAACCCCCAAAGGGCCACCTCAGCCTTAATAGTATTGAGACAGTCTGTATCCCAGAAATGTAGCTGTTCCCTGTATATGGGGGCGATCTAACAATGGTAATGCCATGTAGAGCTTGTGGTCACTGACAAGCACATTATCCCATCAGTTAATCTGTACCTATTTGTGTCTTTGTGTTTCACTACCATACCACTCTTAAAATATCAGGATTTGGTGTCTTCATTTAGGCGGTTTAAATATAGTTCCCTAAATTTTCACTCAAGAAGTTTAAAACATGAATGTTCTTTCTTCAAAATTGTGTTGTGTAGCTATATCACTGTTCAAAGAAAATGTCTAATCCACATTAGAGGATTAGACATTGAGCACACTGGTACATACATCCATGCTCATGGCTTCCTTCTGTAATGACCAGGCAAGCTGGTTGCTGCCCATGTCATCAAAGGAGAGCAGAATAGACATTTGTCTCTGTTTCTAGACTGTCCATCAGATCGTTCATCATGGGGTTCACTTTTTCAAACTTCTTGGATTTTGAACAATTTAGTAAAATGAAATAAGCCAATCTTCAGTTTGTTCTTAAAGATGTTATCATAGGCAGTGCTGGGAATGAGAATTCTAAGCTTAACACGACCTGTGTTTATACATTGAAAATGTTTTCTAACTAGACTTTATTGTTTGGACCCAGTGATTACCCTTTGCTCTGTTTGAATCACCTTTGGCAGTCAAAGAAGCAGCCAGGAAGGGACTCTGGACCAAACCAAAAAGCCTTGTTATCCAGAGCACTTGAGATTATCTGTGTTTATGGGGGAAGTACTATGTTATATCCCCATGATGAATTTGGGGACTCATTCAACAAATGCTTATTGAACACCTATTGTGTGAGAGGCACAGTGCTGAAACTGCTAATAGAGAATAGAGTCCTTATAAATAGTCTGCTGTACTCTCATTAATTGAGATAAGAATGGCCTGCACCTAAAATCCTGGGGGGAAGATCCCGTTCTGATGATGCTGGCAGCTTGGGAATAGCCACTCTGAAATAAGGCAGCAGGGGTCATCCATAAAACAGGCATACCAGCACTCTGTTTATCATGTTTAGTGAAACGTTGGGCAAAAGAATGTATCTAGGCTTGTGTGACAGCAGAGTCTACTTGTCCCCGTCACCATATCACCTGCTTTGCCAGTGATCATTTCCAATGACTGAGCACATTATGCACAGTAGGTGGAATTAGAATGTTTTCAGGAATTTTTTATGTTCTTCTATCTTGTGAATGGTTTCCTTCGGCAAATACTGATTTCAAAACACATGCTTCTTAAATACATAGTTGTTTAAGGGGGTAATCAGATTACATGGGTAAGGAACTTGAATTTTGTCATTTGTTTAAACACTGTCTGTCCCTCTCCCACTCCCCACCCATGCTCAAAAGAAAAAAAAAGAGAAAAGAAAAAAAGAAACAAAATCACGTTGACATACAAAACAAAGAAAACAAAACCAAACTCCCCAGATGGTTTGGGTCACATGCTCTTTCAAGGCTTGTGGCAGTTCTCAAATGTGGAATCACTAAAGGGGAGCTCTAAATGTGGACTATCTAAAGGGGAGCTCTGCAACTCTCTGTCCCTCCCACTGACTGTCTGCATAATTGTAAACAACATCAGAAAATCAGTTAGACACTCGTGGTAAAAACCCTCTTTTGATTTTCAAAATCTACAAATCCTAGGTAGTCTGCCTCCAGACTTCTCATTCTTAAATAGTCAACTATTCTCCTTTTGTAAACTCATCCAAGTGCATCACTTTGCTTATGTTTTACTAATCCAGTAGATGACAATGAGAAAACATCTACATACATACATTGTTTCTTTGGGGCTTAATCTTCCTTGCTTAAAACTTTCGCTTTTGAATACATGCACATGGTGAAAAATTAAAACCGTGCAAAAGAATACAGTGAAAAGTAAGTCTCTCACCCCCTTCTGCTACCTTCACTTTCCCTAGCCAGAGGCAAGCCTGGTCCCCAAGTGCTTGTGTCTTCTCCTAGAGATATTCTGTGCACATACAAGCTAATCTTTCAAGTCACTTTTTAAAAATGGGTGAAATTTCTGAACACTTTTTAACAGCAGCCCACTCAGATCAGTGACACCAAACGTGTCCTGGAAAACCAAGATGCCCAGACACTTCAGATAATCATATTCAGTTGGGCATATTGGCTAGGACACTCCAGCTCACGCTGTCCCCAGTTTATGGGAAGCACAGCTGAGAAGGTTGTAAAGGTGACATGTTTAGTCTACTGGGGCCCAGGCAGACACTGCGCTCAGAAACCCTGGCCATTTGCTGTTCACAGCGCCACGGAGTAGTGCCAACAGCACCTGCGTCAAAGACAGCCTGTCCCAGAAGAAACGCACACATTATTCCAGTGGGGACACCAAATTCTAGTTAAGATGTGTCTATGTGTACAAGCTGAAAATATGGGAATTTAAAATCAACTGTTTGTTAAAAAAAGGGTATTTTCGTTGATCCAGCAAGCCCACTTCTAGAAATTTATCCAAAGACTTAACTGCAGAGATGTGTACGACAACCAGTTGGGCACAAACCTAAATAACCAACAATAGAGGACTGGTTAAATCAATTACATTAATTGAATGTAAAATCAACTAGCCATTAAGAAGATGACAAAGACTATTAAATGATATAGAAAGGTATTTATAATACATGGCTAAGTAAAAAGAGCAATATATAGAAGAACGTGTACAGAAAAATATTATTTATTGTATATGGAGACTGTAATAAGAGAGACCATGGGTGAGAGCTAGTGAATGATTTACAATAAATATTAACTCTTTCTAGGTGGTAATAGGCAATTTTAATAGAAGCTTTTCACTGCTTATTTAAAATCTAAAAAATTTAACAGTGAACACTTTTTATCTGTATTGAAAATAAAACAAAAACTTTTTTTTAAAACTGAAGAATAATCGATTATCTCCTGAAGCAGCCAGTTGCAGAATATTCACTAACCAGTTATTTAAATGGCTTTTTCTTGGGTACAATCTAATTTTTTTTTTTCAAACATCTGCTAGCTTGTCTCCCTCCTACCTTTGAAACTGAATCCTCTCATGATCCACTGATTAAAATAACATGTGACCCCTTCACAGTGTCTTTGGATTATTATCTGGCAGGCAATTATTGTTTTTAATTTAGATGTGTTGCTTGAGCTTTGCTGAACAGTCCCCAGACCCTTTCAGTTTAGATTCTATGATAATAATGATAATAGCTAACACTGATTGAACTTTCAGCCGTACTAGGCACTGGGGGAAGCGCTTTGCAAGTGGGATCTCACTGAATCCCTAAGTGTGTGGACCACTACTATCCTCTCTTTACAGATG
This sequence comes from Aethalodelphis obliquidens, assembly GCF_003676395.1. Taxonomy (NCBI): domain Eukaryota; kingdom Metazoa; phylum Chordata; class Mammalia; order Artiodactyla; family Delphinidae; genus Aethalodelphis; species Aethalodelphis obliquidens. Next base: position 57,273,845 of record NW_020837946.1, on the reverse strand, counting down.
TGGAAACTGAGGCTCCAAAAAGTTAAGTAACATGCCCAAGTTTATAGAGTTGAAAAAGTGGAGGAGCCAGGATTCCAGAACTTGGGCTCTTAATCAGTGTAAGAAGCTCTGCTGCCATCTATAATACGGTCTCATCTCAGATTTGACGATCGGAGGTTTTTAAAGCATTTATAAATCCCATTTTGTAGACAATGAAATTGAGCCAGGAAATGGGTGATGTGTACGTGCTTGGAAAGGTAATCCAAGAAGAGGAAGACACAGTCCAGCATCCCCTGGGTCTTGTCTCAACATTTAGCACTAACTCACTTCTCAGAGAACATAAACACTATGAAGAAATAATGGGAATGTGATTTTTGAGCCTCTCAGTAACGGAGGAGATGGAAATCTTCCCACCTCATCCCGCTTATTGCTGATTGTGCACACAACACTTGCCCATCAAGATCATTTTCAAAAGATGATTACTTCAGTGTGCCCAGGCCTGCAGGACGTAAGTACATGGGCAGTGGTGGTAAGAGCTATAATTATTCTTAATGGGAAAATATGCAGGTAATGACTTGGATGATCATGTATCTGTAATGTATGAGTTCCAAAGCCCAATGAAGTAATTAAGCAATCTGCAAACATGCAGGCGGAAAAAGCCTGAAATGGAAAAGAACCAGAATAATGTTCCTTTTGAATAACTGGCAGCTTTCTTAAGGAGGAGTCATAAAAAGAAGAGCTTTCTTATCTCTCTCTCTCTCCATCCATCCATCCATCCATCTTGCTTACCTGGTCTCATAAGCAAATATTTCTGTATCTTCGAGTACTAAGTATTTGTTGGAGGCCAGTTTTCCCAAGCTATCAGTTCAAAGGATAGTAGTTGTTCTTTATGGAATGTGAATTTGCATCTCGCTTTATCCTTATCAAGTTCATTCACACAAATAAGTCCATCTCACACTCAAGAGCAGTAGCGAGAGAAAAGACATAGTCCCTCCCACCCCCAGCAACGGCTGGAAGGTCTCAGTGTGAATTCCATCTCTTCTACTTACCCCATGGTTGACTCCATGGTTAATCATTTATTCTCCTCTTTAGGGTGATAATTCTCACTTGATGGGCAGATTCAAAGAGTAGGAGAAAGTTTTTCATCATGACAGAGCTGTGAGCTGTGCACCTAGGAAGTATAGACATTATTATTATAGATCTGTGTAGAGCAGCTTTCTTTTCCCTGCTTCCTAAATGAAGAATCTGAGGCAGAGTAATTTGTCCAAGGACATATAACTGGCTGTAGGCAGAGAAGTCAGATTTTCTGCTTGTTATTGAGTACAAGGTAGTGTGTTCTTAAAGGGGGGGGGGCAGAGGGGGGGGGGGGGGGGGGGGGAGAGAGGGAGAGAGAGAGGGAGAGGGGGAGAGAGAGAGAGAGACAGAGAGAGAGAGAGACAGAGAGAGAGAGAGAGAGAGAGAGAGAGAGAAGAAGAGGGTTGAGTGGTCGATCTTGGCCATACCATGACAAGTATGGAGTTATTCAGAGCATCAGAAATAGCAGATTTTCTAAAATAGGCTCTTTCAAATGGTGGGTGTAGAGAAACTATTTCTAAACATGTAAACCAAATCAAATCAAAGGGGTACTTTTGAGGAATACTAAACAAATATATTAGTCTTCTGAAGGATTTATGGAGTAAAAGGCAGGGAGGAAATGGCTAGATTAGGGCTGTCCAGGGAGCAATTAGCAGCACTTACAAACTATTAAAGCACTTTGTCCTTAGAAAACAACAGAAATTCAGAAGAAAGGTTTCTTTTTGCCTTTGAATATGCAGGCTCTCTGGAGCCAAAGCAAAAATGTTGCTGTGAAATTTGCAAGAGGTTGTCCTATCATGAATTCATGCTGCAGCTTTTACGTTTCTGTACATTGGTACCTTGGGCTGTGATTTTGTCACTGTCACTAACAAAGCTGCTTCAGACCAAATCAGGTTTTAAGGAGACCTGGAAAGGCTGACAAAAAATGTTGAGGGATGTTATTGGTGGCCCAGTAGGTGGCAGCCTCCCCTCTGAGTTAGCGCCTTGAGAGAGGCTTGGGGATGGATGGGATGGGGGGAGATTCTGGCTTTATTTTTTTATTCAAAATATCTTCCCTTTTTTTGAGGTACACTGGGGAAAACGGCAAGTAAGGAATATATGGCATTAAAACTTTTTTTTCCTCTCCTATTCATATTGGACAATTACATGCTGGCTTCCACATACATTCAGATAAAGTGTTTTCTATTTAAGATTGTATTGTTTGTGTGATACCTTGCTGAGCAGACGCTGCTTCTTTCTCCCGCTGTTGGATATTCTTATTATTTGCTTTCATTTTGTAAAAAGATCCTGGCTTTCTTTGTTTTTGTTTTTGCGGTACGGGGGCCTCTCAACTGTTGTGGCCTCTCCCATTGCGGAGCACAGGCTCCGGACGCGCAGGCTTCAGCGGCCATGGCTCACGGGCCCAGCCGCTCCACGGCATGTGGGATCTTCCCGGACCGGGGCACGAACCCGTGTTCCCTGCATCGGCAGGCGGACCCTCAACCACTGCGCCACCAGGGAAGCCCCCTGGCTTTCTTTGGATAAAAAGCCAATAGATATACAACAGGCACAAGCATAAAGTTCTTAGTTTTGGGGGAGAAATAAAGTTTTATTGGTGTTCTTTTCCATCTAGGTGAAAGAAAAAATAAGCCACCCTCTCTTCCCTACCAAGCACCTGTGAACACTGACCCATGGTTTGTGGCTCCACTCCTCCCAGAGCCTGGTGTTCTTACATTTCATTCTGATACTCATACTCTCAGTCAACCTGCAGGAGATCACCTGGTCCATCCCCCGTTGTTACAGGGTGAGAGTGGGCTAGTCCATCCCCTGCACCTGTGGTTGTAGGTCTAGCCTTTCTGGCTAATCCACTTGCCTCTATATTTCCTGGATAAGGAAAAGGAAGGGAGATGAGCCAGTGGGGGACAGAGAGCACTGCTTATTGCCTCCTTATTTTGTACCAGGCACTGTATTAGTTACATATATTCTTTCATGTCATTCTTAGAAAAAGAATGGGGTTTTGGTGATGGGGATGAGATTAATAATGTCTCCATTTTAGGGGTGAGAAAATGAAGGCTCAAAGACTTGCCCAAGGTCACTCGGCTGGTAAGAGCCAGGATATGAAACAGAAGCTTTTCATTAGGGGTTATTCAAATTTATTTCTAATATCCCCACCCCATTTAAAAACGTATTGGCATTTACCCTTGGGCTATGTAGAACTAGTGCTCTGTCACCAAAACATACCTATTTGCCTTAGTATGGTTCATGATTTCATCTCCAAATTAAAAACCTTTAAGAACTGAAAATACGCAGTCTTTACTCTCAACTTGAACCTAAGCCACATTTACCCTAGAATTCAGACTTCTGGGGACATCTCTAGAGGACCTGATGGGCTAATCTTTTATTTTTTTTTTTTTGTGGTACACAGGCCTCTCACTGTTGTGGCCTCTCCCGTTGCGGAGCACAGGCTCCAGACACGCAGGCTCAGCGGCCATGGCTCATGGGCCCAGCCGCTCCGCGGCATGTGGGATCTTCCCTGATCGGGGCACGAACCTGTGTCCCCTGCATCGGCAGGTGGGCTCTCAACCACCGTGCCACCAGGGAAGCCCTGATGGGCTAATCTTTAAGGGGTCGTTTGCATGAGGAGGAGGAGTCCAAATTTGGACAAAGACAGGCCTAGAAGGTGGGGGGGAAGGGTCAGTAAGAAGTCTGTTTCTTAGGTTTCCTCCAGCCCAATCTGGGTGGTAGAAATCAAGGACTGAAAATAAATCTGAGAGTTGTTTGAAAATTCAGTAAGACATAGGGAGCATCATATATTGGGGGCTAATGTTATAAATGAGGTTAGAAAGGAGAAATGTTTCCTCATTTCAGTGTCAAGTCTTATCAGTTTTGACTTGGGCTCTTTGGAGTGTTATGAGCAAAGAAGAGTGAATCGTCTTATCTTGGCGAATGGGCTGCAGCCACAGAAATGTTTCATGATTATTGTTGTGGTGGAACATCAGGGAAGACCCAGTTATCCAAAGAAGAAATTGTGGCTGAATGTTTTGTGTTGGGTTTGGGATTTTAAGGCAGAAGACTCTGGCATAGTCTCAAATTATACCATGAGGGAAGTTCTAATTTGATCTACTCAAAAGGCAACTCTGGTTCTCACCCATTTAATGGGTCCTTTGAGGTGAGATTCATGAGGAGGTAATGAGCAGACAAGAAATCTTGCTTAATTAGGTCTTTGGTTGATATTAACATGATATTAACGTGATCTTTTTTCCCTTTCATTCCCCCTTCCTGCCATCGAACCCATTTCTGAAGGGCAGAGTAATTAGCAGAAGAAAAGGGACAGACCTTACCCAGGCTTGGTGAAGGGAATATGGGTAATGCTTTTTCAAAAATAACTGTCAGAGGGAAGAGGACATAACTGTTGCTGCCTTCAAGTAGTTGAAGACCTATTTTGTGGAAGAGAGATCAGACATGTTTTGTTTGCCTCCAGAGGTACCACTTGGGTCGCTGGGTAAAAGTGACAGGGAGAAATACTTCAGCTCAGTGTAAGGGAAAACTTACAGTCAGAGCCATGCAGAGATGGGATGGACTGCTTTGGGAGAGTGATTTCTCTGCCACTGGAGATGTCCAAGCAGAGATCAGAAGCCACCTGCTGGGATTATCCTAGAAAGAGGGAAAACGTAGGATTAGAGTAGGTGACCATTAATTTTCTTTGTAACCCTGAGATCTTGAGATTCTATGATTACGTAACAAGACTGCCTGGATTTTACTGAATCAAATGAAAGTAATATTTTTATAGTCAAAAAACCTTTTCCTGTGACTATAAGAAAAGGTTTAATTGCCCAAACAAAACAAGAAAGCTCAGGCTTTCTTGACCCTTGAATTAGATACAGGAGGGCCTCAGCCCCCCTGTTTCATCTGTTGAAGATCTTACAAGCCTGCCCAAGATTTCTGCTGCTTCCCAATGCTATTATGATCTTGCTTCTGAAAGCAAGTGTATTGCCTCTGTTTTATTCCTGCATCATCCTGGTGCAAAGTTGAGTTGCTTTACTGATAATCTACTCACAACAAGTATTTAGTGAGTTTTTGTAGCATTTACTCAAGATTTGGAAGTTATACGGCGGGGATTCCCTTGCATAATTCACAGCCTCCCTTCACTTCCTACTTATATTACTCTCTCTCTTTCTTTTCCTTTCTTAGAACAAGGACCTTCATGCAGATCAGTTCTGTGCACACTTAGGCTTTTTAATATCCGTATAAATCAGGATAGGTAAGATAAAGCTTCCATAATAAATCTTATTATAAAATCTTAGAGGCTATCACAACAAAAGTTTATTTCCTATTCGGTCGATGTCCAATATGGGTTATGAAGGAGCTCTACTCCATAATGCCACTCAGGCACCTAGGCTGACAGCTCAACCATTTCAACACATCAAGCACTCCTGTAAGCTTCTACCTCAAAGCAACACACTGTGTTACTTCTCAGAGTCCACTGGCCAGAAATGTCCCACATGGCTACACTAACTTTAAGGGTCTGGGAAGTACAAGGAACCCTAGAATAGTTAGTGAGCACTACTGTTTCTGCCTCCTATTCAAAGTAGAAAATTTCCCAACCATTATGGCTCTCTCCTCAAAGGGAAGTCTCATACCACTTACTAAAAGAATATTTCCTTCTTCAATTTACATTCCTATTTTCAACTTAATTTTGCCATACTTAAGCAATAACTTCTGAGATAAATCCTTAAATCAGGAAGGTAAGAGCTCTGCCTGACTGAAGTTATATTTATGTTGGTTGCCCAACTTAATGGGCACTGTTTGAAAAGTTTAGATGAAGCCACAGCTGTCCAAATGCAATACATTACACTAGCTGGGAGTCACACATTATTTCTGGCTTAGAAAGTAATGGCCTTTATTCTTTTAGTTTTACTATGCCTGTACCTTTTCAGCTAGGACTTTCTTAGCCCAATCTTTAAAAGCATTGGCTTGCATGTCAATATTTCCACTATTCGAGAATAGATTATTTACCTCTAGTTAAAGATGCTTGAGGATTTTTATTATTTCTGACAAAACTGATGGTAGAAGAGAGATATTCTAATCTAGGTTTTAATAGTTTCACAAATTTGGTCTATATTTTCAGAAACTGCAGTTTACTCTGAAAAGCTCAGGTTTTCGATTTTTGCTCTGTATCAGCAGTGTGTTTATGGTTATGGAACATACCCTGCCTCTCAGTTTTTGATAATTGCTGTTTCTGGTCTATGACGCTAGTCAGAGTATTTTGTCAGTAAGGGTCTTCATCCCTCACTTTTTAAATAGATGGCTTTTAATTTAGGCTGTCCTTCCCTTATGCACATATTTTGTAAACTTTTCTGAAAGATAAACTTGTGTATGGGCAGGGCGCCTCAGGCACTTCCTATAAAGTGGTTAATGTCAACACAAGTGAGAAATATCTTAGGAACATATGCTATCTCAAAATGCCATATTCACGCCAAAAACAAACACACAGTTTACCAAAGCAATCAACCAGATAAAATCAAACAGAGCAAGAACACCTGCCAAATAAAAAATGCGGTGAAAGCATTTTTAGTATAGTTTTAGTCATAAATGTTGACAGTCTCTGACCCTGGCCTCTCTGCCAATGAAGGCGCTCAGACCCAGAGAGGGAGAGACTCATCCAACATCACAGTGAGAATTCTAAGGGCCAAATGTGAGTGTTGTGTTGACCAACTATGAAAATGTGGTACCTCGCAAAATCACAAGTGTGGAAGGGATGAGAAGGCTGAGAGACAAAGGACCAAGCAGCCTCCTGCCGTGTCTACTCACTCATTCCATCACTTAAAGATGTATGGAATTCCTACTGTGTCAGATGCTGAGCCAGGTGCTGGGGAAAGAACTGAGAACAAGACAAAATCTCAGTCCTCTTTAAAAGACTTGCTCTCTGTTTTTCTAACATTGAGTCAAATTTCATCACTTATTCAGAACCAGGTCTTCAGATACACAGACATTCCTCTTCACGGATTCCAGGCTCTATAGGCCTAGCTCCTCCAAATATGTTCCCTACTTGTGCCTGAAATGTTTATCAGAATATTGATATTTCTGCATTATTGTACCATACATCTACCCTTAAAATTAAGAAAGCTTATCTTAGAAAAATCATTCAAGCTACCAATTAATTTATAAATTATTTTGCATGATGCAAGATCATGCGTGGAAGGCAGAAAGGCTTGGTAGTATGAGTATAGGCCGAGGAGGGAAAAGGTAGGAGCAGGAGGGTGTAGGGGCCCTATGGCCTGTGCCAAGGTTGGTGAGTGTAGTGAGCTGCACCTGAGAAGCGAAGAGGATCATAAAGGTGAGCTGGGGGACCCAGCAGGAAATGGAACTTCAGTTACCTGGTTCAAAAGGGTCTTAATGAAATGACTACTGACAGAGATGGGGATGGGGAAAAGGGAAGCAATAAAGGATGTTGAGGCACCCAGACGCTAGCAACAGCAGGAAGTCACTGTCACCTATTATCCCAGGGAGGACGCAGTGTTATAGGAGCCCACTGAAAGTCAGAGACATGAGAGAGAGACCACAGGGCAGGAGCTATGATAGTGGAGGGCACAGCCACTGTCAACTACAGTGACTCAGAGGAGGGAGGAAGATGAGAAGAAATACACAGTTCCCCCTTCTTACACCCTCTAACCTCCTGCAGGAACTGCAAATTGGTCACATCCAACCAGAAGACAACTAGCCAGGGAACCAGAGTGATGCAGTTCAGGGAAGCCAGCTTCCCACAGAAGTGGGTGAGAAGGGGAGAGAGGGGATTTGAGACGGGGGGTAAATGAAGAATGACACACAAAGAGGAAAAACAACTTCCAAATGCATGTGAAAGTACAGAATAGAAAACAACTCCCAATCTACTCATAGCCCAGATTTAATAATTGTTAGTATTTTATATTTGGTGGAATGGAATACAGGCACACTCGTTTTATTGTATTTTGCCTTACTGTGCTTCGTGAATACTGCATTTTTTACAGATTGAAGGTTTGTGGCAACCCTGTGTTAAGCAAGTCTATCGGCAGCATTTGCTCACTTCCTGTTTCTGTGTCACATTTTGGTAATCCTCACAAACTTTTCCATTATTATCACATTTGTTATGGTGATCTGTGATCAGTGACCTTCGATGTTACTATTGCAATTGTTTTGGGGCACCACGAACCACGCCCATGTAAGATGAATTGTGTGTGTTCTCACTGCTCCACCAACCAGCTGTGCCCTTGGCTCTCTCCCTCTCCTCTGGCCTCCTTATTCCCTGAGACACAACAATATTGAAATCAGGCCAAGTAATAATCCTACAGTGGTTTCTAAGTGTTCAAGTGAAAGGAAGAGTTGCACATCTCTCACTTTAAATCAGAAGGTAGAAATGATTAGGCTTAGTGAGAAAGGCATGTCAAAGGCCGAGATAAGCCAAAAGCTAGACCTCTTGTGCCAAACAGCCAAATTCCGAATGCAAAAAAAAAGTTCTAGAAGGAAATTAAAGTGTTACTTCAATGAACACACGAATGATAAGAAAGCAAAACAGGCTTATTGCAAATCTGGAGAAAGTTTGAGTGGTCTGGATAAAAGATAAAACCAGCCACAACGTCCCCTTAAGACAAAGCTTGATCCAGAGCAAGGCCCTAATCTCTTCAATTCTATGAAGGCTGAGAGAGGTGAGGAAGCTGCAGAAGAAAAGTTTGAAGCTAGCAGAGATTCATGAGGTTTAAGGAAAGATGCCGTCTCCATAACATAAAAGTGCAGGATGAAGCAGCAAGTCCTGATGTAGAAGCTGCAGCAAGTTATCCAGAAGATCTAGCTGAGGGAATTAATGAAGGTGGCTACACTGAACTACAGATTTTCGATGTGGACAAAACAGCCTTCTGTTGGAAGAAGATGCCATCTAGGACTTTCATAGCTAGAGAGAAGAAGTCAATGCCTATCTTCAAAGCTTCAAAGGACAGGCTGGCTCTCTTATTAGGGGCTAATGCCGATGGTAATTTTAAGTCGAAGCCAATGCTCATTTACCATTCTGAAAATCCTAGGGCCCTTAAGAACTATGCTAAATCTACTCTGCTTGTGCTCTATAAAAGGAACAATAAAACCTGGATGACAGCACATCAGTTTACAACATGGTTTACTGAATATTTCAGCTGAAACATCTTCGTATCACAGTGATGGTGTTAGGACCTTATATCTCAGTCTAGTGATGGCCTCCTTTTTTTTACCCTTTGAACCATTCCATTGTTTAAAACAACCCAATTCCCTGTATTAAATCTCTTCCTGATTGAAAAACTTGGAGCAGTTTCTGTTTGTTGCACCAAATCCCGACCCTTATACTAGGTCAGTTCACTTATGGAACTTAATTCAGTTCTGAAGAAGGATGCGAACTCTTAGAATTTATGTGAAAAGAGACGGAGATTTGTTGAAACCCAAGAGGCATTGTTTGATCTTGAAATTTAAAAAAAAAAAGGTGATGGGAGAATGAATTTCCAAATGATTAGACCATATTAATAAAATGCTTATAGGGCCCCTCAGAAAAGCTATGTTCTGGAGATAAGAATGGATCAGTTGCAGAAGGGCAAGAATGGAACCCAGAAGGCTTAGGCTCAAGGAATGTGGTCTGGAGCACATTGGACTGTGTGGGCAGTAGTGAGAGTTGCTAAGTTGTATAGATTCTATGTAACATCACTGAACACGTTACCTTGCCCATCTGAATCAATGATGAAAGTCAGGTGATGAAAGTGTTTGCCTTGCATTGCTAACAGTGTGGACTTGCTAAGGCTGGTTTGACTGAGACACTCAAGGACCTTAAACTCACCCAGAGTAAAATGACCCATATGCTGGCTGGCCCCAAGGGCAGCCTCCATAATTAAACTACATCAAACTGAAGCAGGACTCAGCATTGCCTTAAAATCATCATAAAGAATTTATTTGCACTAAAGCATTTGTGAACAATGAAGGTTTTACTGATGTTTTAACAGGAGAGACTGAAGATGTGATTTACACTGCATATGCTAGAGCATTTCACTAGAAAAAAATTCCCTTTAGACTTCTCTTTTCCTAGGTCTTTCATTTGGCCAGTAGGCATAAAATTGGCTTCTCTCTCACTTACTAGATGCAAGTTATGGTCTTGGCAAGTCTGTCGTAGGTACTGGTAGATAATTTTGGAGGTGGACAGAGGAGGGTTGGAGCAGCTATAACAGCAGTAGTTCCTGACATCAGATTAGGATGAGCTCTCCAATCATCTCCTCTAACTCTTCTTTAATATATGTAAGTAGATTTACAGGGTCATACCAAGACCTTTGTCAGTTTTTCTCTCCAGCTGTAAACTGAGATAATAGCATTTTGGTCTCATCTTCTCTCTGATCTCCACTGTTTTCAGATTATCAGGAAACAATTTCCTGTCTCTTGACAATAAGAAAGTGGATAACTGCAGTTGCCTTTTTGTTTTAAACTACTTCAGTGGTTTTTGTAGGTAAGAAATCATATCGAGGGCTTCCCTGGTGGTGCAGTGGTTGAGAGTCTGCCTGCCGATGCAGGGGACAAGGGTTCGTGCCCCGGTCCCGGAAGATCCCACATGCCGCGGAGCGGCTAGGCCCATGAGCCATGGCCGCTGAGCCTGCGCATCCGGAGCCTGTACTCCGCAACGGGAGAGGCCACAACAGTGAGAGGCCCGCGTATCGCAAAAAAAAAAAAAAAAGAAAAGAAAAAAAAATCGTATCGAGGCTTCAGCTCCAATAGTCCTGGAGACTCACAGTTCAATCTGTCAGCAGCCACAGGAAATAGCTTCCCCACATAATTGCCACATAAGTGCTTAAATAATATAGTGAAAAGTGTCTGCTAAGAGTGGAATTACATAAGCAATAGAGTATTGAGAGCTCCATTTATAAGTGTCTGCCATGTTTTCACATGTATTTTCTCACTTAATTCACTCAGTACACCTTATGGTAAGTATTATTAGCCATATTTAACAGTTGAAGTATCTGGGGATCTGGGCCATAGAGCTAATAAATAGTGAAACAGTCAATCACAGGTCTGAGTTGGAAGTGTGTGTGTGTGTGTGTGTGTGTGTGTGTGTGTGTGTGTGTGTGTGTTGGTAGGGGGCAGGAAAGAGACAGAGCAATCACAGCCCCCTCCAGCACAGTTTTCAATAATGATCTCTTTTTCCAACAGCCAAAACAGAAGGGAAAATGTTAGTTTTACTCTGCAGTTGAGATTATGATGAAAGGACAGAAGATGGAGCAGGGAAACAATACTATGAAATGTGTAAAGAAAGTAGTCCATTTAGAGTAAACAATCACTTGAGCATAACCTTTAATTATTACAAAATCAGTGTTTGTATAATGAAGACAATTAGGAAACACAAATAAAAATAAGAAAATGGAAACGTGATTGATAGTTGATGCTCTTTATTATGTTTTCAATACTTGACACTATTGACATTTTATTGAACTATGTATTGAATATGAAGCCTGTTGACTAGTCTTGCAATTTTTTCTTTAAGTCTTCCTATTTCATTGCATTCCAATTCTTTATAAATTAACAAAGATAATAACAATGGGGACAAGAGGGGATAATTAGACCTAAGTATTGCGGAGTTTCCTAATGAGTAAACTGAGATGTTATATGTGCATCTGGCCAGAGAAGGCAATAAATATTGTAAGTAAAAGGAAGAGAGACTAAACGGCATGTGCGAGGTCCTTCGGTCCATAAAGTGGAAGATCAGGAACTTGACCTTGGGTCCTCTGACTCCAGGGTCAGGGCTCTTTTCCCCACTGTGTAGTGTTTTGCTGCTGTTAGTTCTTTAAGTCTATGGCTACAAATGAGTGCTTGGTAATGATGAAAAGTGTTGAAATATGTTTTTGAGGGCGATTGTAAAACTGCCTTCCACATGTTGTAAAGACTGGATATGTTTTTTTGGAGCTGGAGTAGTTTAGGGCAGTCTTACATGTTGGGTTGTGGCAGATAACAGGGGCTGTGGATCATGAGATTTCTCTCCGTCCCTTCTAAATCTTACAATCTGTTAAATGTGACACAAAACTCAACCCAGTAAGAAATCTGTTTCCTCACTGGAGGCTGAACAGATACTGTCTTCCCTTCGGTCCCAGAAAAGAAGCTACACAGCTTTAGGGAGTAGGTAACATTTTACAAGTAAAGATGTAGCTGAAAAGGAACATCTAGCTAAAAGATCAAATGATTTTGATGGTTGTTTCTCTTTAACAAAATTCACAGGGGACTGAGAAGCCACAGAATAAGAGAACTAAAAAAGTGATTCCAATCTAGACTAATGTGGGTTGTTTAGTATTTACTTCTGTGAGTACATTAATCATATCTTACCATGTTTCACGCTAAAGTTATATTTTTAAAAAAGCCCTAATGATAACATTGATGCATTGTCCTTCCTTGTGAGTATAAAGACTTAATTTGATGAATAGAAGTTAAGAAAATGTTTAATCTTCCATTATTGTATAATGATTGAGATTCATCCATCTGCTCTACAATAATAATAATTTATCATGAATGAGAGCAGAGAGCATACTTATAAAACTATGGAGGCATATGACAGAAATTGGCTTTTTCTTCCTAATTCAAAAATGTTGACCTTACCCCTCCCTTTTTTTTAACATCTTTATTGGAGTATAATTGCTTTACAATGTTGTGCTAGTTTCTGCTGTATAACGAAGTGAATCAGTTATAGGTATACATATGGGAGGGGGAAGGGTAAGCTGGGACGAAGTGAGAGAGTAGCACTGACATATATACACTACCAAATGTAAAATAGCTAGCTAGTGGGAAGCAGCTGCATCGTATGGGGATATCAGCTCGGTGCTTTGTGACCACCTAGAGGGGTGGGATAGGGAGGGTGGGAAGGAGATGCAAGACCTTACTCCCTATTAACTGACCTATGCTTTTATCTTTAAGATTATTGATTATATTCCAGATTTCCCCCACCTACACCTTTCAATGTTCTCATTAATTCTTTTTGGAGGGACTGGAAAGTAGAAGAGGACAGAGACTTGTAAACATCTCAAGCACTAAATTTTCTCATTTCTGTCTATTGAGCAGCCCTGTAGCAATTTATCTATTTCCTTTATTTTCCATTTAGTGTCCTTGAACATTTTATAAAGAAAATTTGAATGTTGGTTTTCCTATCCAGCTAACCTTGATATGATATTTTGAATTAGGTGTAAATTTTTTGCATGTGGGGTTGCCTACAGAGAAGATGTGAGTGCGTAGTTGGGGTAAGTCGAGGTAATACACTGGGTTTTCATTATGCAATATATTCTTCAAGTTTTTATTTTAACCTTGAGAGAGCACACAGGAGAGTGAGAAAGTGGACAGTCCTACAGAACTATCTGGGCAACTTTAGCATCTCTACAGAGAGGGAATTCTTTCGTGAGCTTAAGCAGGAACCAAGAGATGGAAAGGCACGATAGAGTTATTAATGGTCTGGAAACAGTCCTTTAGTGAATTTGCTAATGAAATTAGATGGAGAGGTGTCGGGACATACCTGGGGAGAGGAAATACCTGGCAGGAATGAGATCTATTGGCAGAGGAGTGATTCTGTCTAGACACTGATGATTTAATTTAGCTTAGAAATAACTTTCAGTTCTATGAACAAGTGGACTTGAGGTTAGAAAGAATTTATTAGGGAAAAAAAAAATGCTTTTCCTGAAATCCAAGCTACTTCAGGATTGGATGATGAAAGCTGTCAATGGTCATAAAGAAGTCTATATGGCAACGTAATTTGAGGAAAAGGCCCGCTGACCTGCTGGCTAAGTTATGAGAGCCATAAAAGAGGGCATGTGTGCCAAAAGTTCAGGGAATTAAAAAAAATCCAAACATGCAAAATGTTCATGTAATTAAAAAAACCCATATTCATATGCCTATCATGGTAATATTTGCTGTATTTGTTTTAGATCTATTTTTTAAGTCACATGTTTTAACAGATGCAGTTAAAACCTCTTTTTGTTCTTTTCTGATTAGGTTCCCCTCTTCAGAGATACCGTTCTTGTAAAATCAGTGTCTATCCTTCCCTTCTGCATTTTTATCCTCTTACTGGGTGTGCACGTACCTGGAGAGAGTCTTAGCTTCCACATAAATAACATCACACTGTACACACACCCTTCAGCAACTTGCTTTTTACATTCAGCATTGTTTCCAACATTTATTCGTGTTGATGCATACAGCTCAGTTTATTTAAACTGCCGTATGGTATATTATATGAATATATCATAATTTATTTGTCTGTCTCCCTACTGATAAATTAGGTTGTTTCCAGTATTTGGCTGTTAAAACCAATCTGCAGTGAACATATTTCTGCATGCCTCCTTGGGCATTTATGTGAGATTCTTTCCTAAGTTATATCTGTTAGTAGTGGAATATGTGGATCATAAGTATGTAAATATTTGAGTTTTCGAGATATTGCCAAATTGCTCTCCAAAATGTTTCAGCTGCCTTTTACTCCGAACAGCGGCATATTGTCATTTTGCCACATCTTCCACTTTCTTGTCAATTGATATAGTTCTGTAAGATTTTCAATATCAGAGGAGGCCTGAGTGGCTTCTCAAGGTCCATTTTAGGTCTAAGAATCTATTCCCAACACACAGAATTATATCCCACTGTGTTTCTTAATGAAATTGCTGTTTTACTGGTGACTGACTTAGACTGTAGCCTAGTATTGTGCCCACCTCAGACTTTTGAATGCTGATGTTCCTGAAATTTCTGGTGTTGCAAAAATAAGAAATTATTATTGCCAAATTTTAATGCCAGGTACACTCAGGGATTCATACTACAGTAGGTATGAGTAACTCCTGCCACATGGGCCAAGAAATACATATGCCATCTAGTTTGTGCAAGACAAAACATGTCTTTTGTGGGACCCCTGGACTGCTGCTAAGGGACTTTGCGGAAGGTAAGGAACCAGCCCCACGCTCTTTACTTTCTGGGAGTATAATGGGCTCTGGCAGCCTTCTCTTCCCGTCCTAAATCTAATCATCTTACCCATCTCTCCATGGCAAAGAGGGAATTTCAAGGGCCTCACAGACTTGGAACAGACTGCTAACCTGGCAACATACCACATGAATGCAACAATTTCTTTATTCATTCCTTCCAGGACGGAGAGTAGTGCTCTAAGAAGTGACGTCTTGAAGAAAGATGAGTCTCCGTGAGCCACAGTAAACTTGAGGAAAGATTGTGAACTTGAGAAAGCAGACCTGAGGTTAAATCAACACATTTATTTTATCAAACAGCTAGAAAAACTGCTGTTTTGCAACTAGAAAAGATCTGGTTTGACTGACTTAATGAATTAGTATCTAGTAACATATTTATTGTAATAGAAGACTGCAGTCATATGAAAAATAAAGAAGTAACAAAGCACACAAGAGTTAGGTCAAAATAACCAGAAGAGCTCCCACGGGAGGTTGAGTTATGGAAGCCTAACCCCCTCTGGCTCTTTCCAGGTGATTTAGTGGGAGCAACCTGCCAGGAGAGCTTTCCTTCCTTGTACTTCTCTGGTAAACTATCGAGCTGAAATAAAAGTTGCTAAATGAAAATGAGTAAAAGAGTGGGGCTGGAGAAACTTAGAGGTAGATGAACTATCTTATGGTGATTCGTTGAAAATAGAAACAGAGGGCACATTATCTCCAAGTAGCCTCACTTTTCAACACCTTTCTAGGTAAGCTCAGCTGAGAACTAGAAATGTTTGTTCAGGGTCAGGACAGGCTTTGGAACTTAGAAGGCTCCCTGCTTCAGAACGCGGAGACAAGGTGACCACTGGTCCAGAGCAGTTGTAAGGTGGTGGCTCACGGAGACTCATCTTATGTCTTTTAAGTCTCTCATAAACTTAGAGAGCTTGCTTCCTCTCTCCATCTCACACTCATAGAACTACTTTAAAACTTATGTTTATTTAAATTATAGCCAATATTTAAACAGCATTTTGCATATGCCTGGAGATTTATGTATATGAACTCCTTTAACTCTCACAACAATCACTATGTCTATTTTGCTGATGGGGAAACTGAGGCACAGATCAGTTGAAAAACTAAAGTTCATACAACTAGTCGGCAGCAGACCTGGGATTTGAAACCGGAGCTAAAGTCTGTTCTCAACTACTGCATTATACAGCCCCTCATTTAAAGCATTGTTTACTGCCTTTTCCCAGCTTTTATACAAATAAAAAGCATGCAGATGTGCATCTGCATTTCAACTTAAGTGACCATTCCCACTTGGTTCCATTATCTTTTAACCATTTTAATAAACCAACTCCTCAAACAGAAAAATCAGGTTAAAAAAAGTTTGTCATATCCTGTTTACTTTAACAGACAAAATACAATTTCAGCAATGCTCTTTTGATGTAAACATAAAAACATTGAAAGCGTAAATAAACTATCAGGCCAACCAAATAGTAATTATTTTGACATTAAACAAAATATCCATCTGCTTTCCCAAGTAAATAATCTCTGACAACATCTAAAAGACAACAAGACCACAGAGCATTCAGGGCACTAATGTATGCACTACAAGGGGATAAAAGAAGCAAATGCTGGTGGATCAAAGGGGGCATTGAGCAATGAGTAATGTAACACTCATCTCAAATTAAACAGCCATCTCCATGATGGGATGCAGAGTTGTCGAACCCACTTTCTTTAGCAGCTGGAAGAAGAGAAGCAGTATTTCTGGGAGAAGGAGAATCAGGGAGGAGGAGGGCAGAGATGGCTGGGGCAGAGCAGAGGAGGGGAAATAAAGAAGAGAACAGAGGAGGCCGTCTTTTTGTTCTGGCTCCTACTCTGCGCCGCAGAGTGGGTGAGGATCCACCCATCTCGCACCACTACAGCGTGATGGCACTCGCTATCCTTCACCATAACTTATGGGTGCCTATGCTCTGGAGCAGTGGCGTCTAAATTTGGGGAGTCTTTGAGAATGCGATGAAAATATTAGAGTGTCTACAGAGAAAGATGCATAACTGTAAATGCAAACGCTTGCACCTAATTTCAGGGACTCAAGGATTCACTGTGGTCCACCCACGTACTCCGAGCCAGCCCTGCTTCACAGATCCCAGGAAAACAACCCCATTTTTAGAAATTGTTCAATCAATCAAATAGTGTTGAAGAAGCACCTAACATGTACTTGGTACTAGGTGGATACAAAAGGAAAGTCAAATGTTATTCTTCCTACTAAGTGCTTATGAGTTTATGACTAATTTCAAGATAAACACACAAAATACATAGAGATTGATGAATCATCATTCTGAAATAATAATCTTAGTGAAACTTTATCTAGCACTGTGGGCAACTATTTTAAATACAGTGTCAGCAGTTCTCAGACTTCAGTGGTGTCAGAATGACATGGGAGCTTATTAAAGCAGTTTCCTGGGCCTGCCTCCCAGAGTTTCTGATTTAGTAGGTCTGGGATGAAGCAGAATTTGCATTTCTAACAACTTCCCAGGTGATGTTCTTATTGTGTGCTACTTCTTATGATGTAGATTCTATTATTATCCCCAATTTACAGATGAGGAAGCCTGAGCCCAGAGAAGTGAAAAAACTTGTTCAAGTTCACACAGCTGATAAGAGGCAGAGATAGAATTGAAATGCAGGAAGTTTGGTTCCAAAGCAGAGATTGGCAAACTGTCTTAAAAGGCCTCATAATAAGGCTTCCAGACTTTATTTGGTCTCTGTCACAATTACTCAACTCTGCCACTGTAGCACAAAAGCAGCCATTAGCAATACTTAAATGAATGGCATGGCTGTGTTCCAATAAAACTTTAGTTACAAAAACAGGTGCCTGGCACGTGGGCTATAGCTTGCTGACCACTACCCTTGAGTCTTATGCTGTTTGAGCCTTAAAAGTGAAATGGCAATCTCAAAGGATTGTTTTTTAAAAAAAGATTGCACATTAAGTGCATAGCACAGTGCCTGACATATAATGAATCAAAACCTGTTTGCCCTCATGATAATTACTGAGAATTCCCAAAGTCACAAGTAAGTGGTTCACTTCTGAAATCTTCAAGCCTGGAAATCTATGGGGTGGCACCCTTGGCCCCTATGAACCCCCTCCCCCTCCAGGTTCCAGCACTCACAGGGTGTCTAGATTCTGTTCTAGAATCTGCTGCTGGTCCCCAGAGAGAGAGCACCCCAGTCCAATGGATGCATGAGGACTGCATAACTGTGACACAAATAATGGAGAATGACACAGAATCACAGAGCCACCAACTTTCGGGTCTCGAGTTGGAAGTGGATTGGAGAAGAACTGGAAGAAAATTCAGGAAAAGGATTGGGATGATAAGGAAAGGCAGGGAATCAGTACCATGAAATGTATTATTGATGTACAAATCATGTTTCTTCTTGTAACAGAATTCTACAAGTACCCAATTCATTTGAACCACACACAGTGTCCCCTCTGTCACTTAGAAGTGCTCCTGTGAAGGGCCCCACTCTAAGGAGAGCCCAGGAAACCCCAACGCTCTTGACCGTCTTTATCATCTGATTAGTAGAAGTCAAGTCTCCGTAAGATGCATCAATAGCACAGAAGTATAAAGACCTTGGACATCTATATTCACTCATGACAATCATTGCTAAGCACTTTTATAGCTCTTGTTCCCTTATGCTTTGTTTCGTCATCTATAAAATGGCGATAACAGTACCTACACATGGGATTGTTCCGAGGATATGTGTAAAACACTGAAAACAGTATCTGACACATAGTAAGTGCTAAACATTATTTTGTTATTGTAATGATTTTATATCATCCTCCTGAAAACCCTGTGGAATAGCAGGGAGGTCAGGTTGTTATTACCTCTATTTCCCAGACAAGGAAACTGAGGTACAGTGATGTCTGATTCCATCCCCAGCTGTGGCAGCTCAGGAAGTAAGAGCTCCTGACTGATGGTTCAGGTCTTTTTTCGTTTCCGTTTCATCTCAAAGTCCTTTAGGAAATTCCTAGTAGTGTCTTCTGGGATCATCTTCCTAACCCAAGTGTTCCCTTTCTTTAAGTGTGAACCTTCTTGTGGTAAAACCCAGCGCCCCAATTCACTAGATTTGTGAGCAATTGCCAGACTGTTGGGACAGGTGTGAGGAAGCGGGGCTTTGAGCGTGTTTACAAACATCCCTCCCTTGAACTTGGGTAAGTGAATTAAGCTGAACAGAACCTTTCGATTTCTTCCCTGTTTGCTGGGGGCACAGGAAGCAGGCGTTAAGAGTTCACGGACAGAGGGGTACGCGCTTGTGTGATGGCGCCGCCGAGGAGTTTGAGGGCTCCCTCTCCACGTTAACATTAACGCGCTACTCGCACGGCGCTTTCCACTACAGGCACTTTCACATTTATTATCTCATCAATCCTCATTATACCCGGTGAAACTGATGCTCTGCAGATCAGCAGATGGAGGCTGCGAGAGGTTAAGTGACTAGCCCAGGGCTGTTCAGAGGGGAGAGGACTCAAAGCCAGCCTTCTACACCTGCAGTCAGGCAGGGTCTGGGGGGTGGGGGGCCCGGGACCAGAGGGAGAGGTGTCTGAGGTTCTGGGTGGTGTGAAGAAGCAGGAAAGCCAGGGGGCCCAGCCCTGGGGGGAGCAGAGCACAGGAGGACACCTGCCCTTAATGGGGCCTGCTTTGTACTCAGGGCGTGTTGAGACTGCCCTGTGCCCAGTCTGCATCTGGAAGCTTTACGGGGATCAGACCACTGGACCTGACTCTCTTTTCCTTTAAAGAAGGGGTGAGGGGAAAAAGCCAAATGTGGTTGGATTCAAAATATCAGACGGGGCAAAATAGCTCCCTCTTGTGGCTATTTCTAGTAGTGGCAGCAGCTGCAAAATCAGCCCCCAAAAGAGTTTTTGATAGAGATTCCTGCTAGGGAGAAGATCCTAAACATGCAGTGTTCTTCCAGATACCGTTCTTCCCAGGTATGGAAGTTGTCACATCTGTCATCTCTCTATTGATGGACTTGTATCTCACTCACTCACACACACCCCTATATACCTACTATTTATTTTGCTCTCAACTCCATGCCAGAGACTTTGCAATCATTAAAGTTTTATTATTGTGGCATTATTAAACCCATTTAACAGCTGGGGAAGCTGAGGTTCAGAGATGTTAAGTAAGTTTATCAAAGTCACACAGCTTGTTAGTGGTAGAGCATGAATTCAAATTCCAGTCGAATCCTAAGCTCTTCCCCATCTACTGCCCATCACAGACAGGATGCTTTGTTATAAACATCTGCCAACACAGCTGCTGACCATGACATGCCACTGTCTAGCACAAGGGTTATGCATCAGGGTCACAAAGGACTTTGAAAGTACATATTCCTAGTCACCCACTTCAGAAATATCAGTTCAAAAGCTCTGAGTGTGAGGCCAATGAATCTCTATTTTACAAAATTCTTCCCAGGCAATTCTGACACAGACAGCTCAGTTCAGGTCTATGAACTGGCATCTGTAAACCACTGCTCTGGTGCTTTTAATTTTTCTAGCTCTGTATCATCTGTAACTTCATTTGCTTTTGAGAAAGAACACACTTAAGTAAAGAGACGGGCCCAGGAAGTATGAGGCTGAGCTCCTTGGGTTAGTTCTGCCACACAGGACAGGGAGAGGATGGACTAGTTGGGGACTTTCTCTGGACAAGTTTTTATTGCAGGTTGTGCATATTTTATGCAACACAGTTCAGGTGACTGTGTTGATGGTGTCACCCAAAATTGAGGAGAAAGAGGAGAAAGACTGGAGGCTCAGGCCATAAATGAGGCTGCTTCTCCAAGGAAATACAGAACAGAAAGAGAATAGCTTAGACTGAGCCTACAGGTAGGAACACAGATAGTGAGAAAGTCAGGTTTATTAGTTAGTGTCACTAGCTGCTGTAATAATTAAAACCAAAAACATATAGTGGCTCAAACATAATAGTTTTTCTCATCCAGACAACAAACCAGGACAGATGCTTCAGGTTAATGGTGGCTCTTTTTCCAGAGGTGATTTAAAGACCCAGTCTCCTTCCATCTTGTGGCTCAGTTATCCCCTGGGGCCTCACCATCTAATGCATCCAACAAGTGGAAGGAGACCAAAAGCATGTAGGAGACACACCCACTTCTTGAAAGCCTTAGCCTTCCAGTCATGACCTAGGAGATCTCAATTACATGCCCACCCCTAACTAAAGGGGAACTAGGAAATATCATTTATCTGTGCTCCCAGAAACAAAGAAGAATGTGACAGCTATGTTTAGCCAGTCTCTGCCACATCATGTGAGGGTCCCCTCCCAAAGCCTGTGGTTAGAGAAGGATCCTGTTGATAGCAGGTGAGGCAAAATAGAGTATCCTGGACAAGGTCGATCAATGCTTTAAACTTAAATCTAGGCCAATCCAACAGAGCAATATGAGACTGGAGATTTGTTGCATCTCAAGGAACTTCTGCCGGAACTCCAGTGGCAGAGGATGGCATAGAAAATGAAGCAGGAAATGGCTAGGGCAGGGCTTTGGCAACGAAACTAGCCAGAGAATGGTGCCCCAGTGTTTAAAGGGCTCATGGAGAACTTGACTGAGATCATTCATTAATTTAACCAATATTTGAGTTCCCCTTCTCTGAGTCTTGTACCAGGTTATGGGAACAATCCAACTCAGATTGGTTTCAATAATAAGGAAATTAATTGGTTTACAAAACTGTTATGCATGGTTCTAGTGTGTTGTTCAGGCAAGGGCTGATCTTGAAAGCAAGTAATTGATGTCAGTCAGTAAGATTTCAGTTTCTCCCTCTATCTCCGCTCTGCCTTCCTTTCAATTTGCTAAATAAATACATTTGTTAAAAAGTTTCAACCATATATTTCACACAAAAAAAGACACTTAATCCCAAACATATTGGAAGGATAGAATCTCAGAATAAAGAATAATCCTTTGAATTGAATACATCTAACTTTACGAAAGAGTTATTGCATTGTTCTTATCTTTCCCTTAATTTTGCCATGAATCAGTGGATTGTCGTCATGGATGAACACCTGTCCATGGCTTGTACACAGCCCTGGGGCAAATGTTGCCCCACACTGAATGTGAGATAGTCTAGTGCTCTCAGTGGGCTCAGGAGGCTCTCAGTAGAAACTTAGGTCTTTTCCTCTATCCTACCAGGGAAAGGCAGATTTGTTTGAACCTTCGCATACATTCTTCAGAAAATACCCTCTACCCCACACCCCACACCTCTGTATATGCAATGTTATGGTGCAAACTCCCTGTCTTTTCTGCAATGTCTAAAACCAAATGATTTATCATTTGCTCTACTCTGAGAAGTGTAACTGTCAAATCCCATTATTGGATTTTTTTACCCAAACACCAGGACCATGTTCTTCTTTGTTCACCAGAATAAATGTTAAAATCTATATTTAGGTCGGAAAAAAATTAATTGTGTGAGTATAGATTTGGGAATACCAGTTTCACATAGATTTATATGAAAAAGTCCAGGGATTTTGCTTGATGACTTCTCATATGGTGCAAGGTGTGAAGAGGCTCCTAAGTCAGCCTGAACTAATTGATGGAGCCCAGGACACGATATGTAATCGTTTCACCATTCTCTCCACTGGAGAGTCTTGTTCAGTTCTGGGTGATCATTTTAACTGGACCAACAGCAGTGTTTTCTGAAAAGAATGGGTGATGATGGGAAGGGCCCCGCAGCCAGATTGCTAGGTTCAAATATTCGCTCCACTATTCATAGCTCTGTGATGATGGGATATTTACTTCATTTACTTCAACACTGTTCCTCAGTTTTCTCTTCTACAGAGCAGGGATATTGATACCCCTATTTCATAGGATTTTTGAGATATTAAATGTGTTAAATATGTAAAATGCCCCAAATAATGTCTCCTTAGGGTTGCTATTATAAAAATAACAATTACTAAAATACAGAAAAATATTAATGGTACATACTTTCAGTATGACTTATCACTGTCCATGTTGACTGATGGGGCATTTGTCAGGTTCCTCCACTATAGAGTTACTTTTATCCTCTCTTGCCATACTGTCCTCTTTGGAAGGAAGTCATTATGTACAGCCCACATCTAAGATGTGAGCAGTTATGCTTCATCTCTTTGAGGGCTGAGTATCTATATAAATTATTTGTAATACAGAAGATTTTTCTTTCATCTCCCATTTATTTATAACAGTATGGATTTGTGGATATTTATTTTATACTTTGAGTTTTAATCCAATATTTCTTTATTTTGTAGCTCAAATTGTTCCAGCTTTGGTCATCAGCAGCTCTTTCAGTTGGCCACTCTGTCCCTTTGACATATCCCCATCATTGTGGGGTTTTTCCCTACCTGTACCTCCTTACTTTCTGACACTATAAGATGCTCCAGGCTCATCTTGTATATTTCCTGTGCCAGTCCTACTACCACCCATTTCTCCAAGAAGCCCTGTTTCCTTTTGTTGGAGAATAGTATTAGAAACCAAGATCTCAGTGCTAGGTGTGCTTGTTGTACTTTTTTTTTTTTTAATAGATCTTTATTGGAGTATAATTGCTTCACAATACTGCGTTAGTTTCTGTTGTACAACAAAGTGAATCAGCCATATGCATACATATTGCAATGTACTTTTGATTGCAAACGTTTGGTGGTTTGGTGCATTATGATAATTCATTAGCATTTCAGCTTAGACCACACTCCAGAGCTCCTGATTTAATAGGTGGGGACTGAGAATTTGCATTCCTAACAAGTCTCTGGTGATGCTGATGCTTCCTGTTCAGGAACCGCATTTGGAGAATCATTGCATTATGGGTTAAATGGGCTTTTGAGATCAATCCTGTAATAGTGTATTCCAAGTTTCAAGCTACTGGCATGCACAAGTTGTCTTTTAGAATTTATGCTGCTAGGTGTTAGTTGCTGTAACTGGGTTCACTTATCCTGGATCATTTACCATAGGAAAACATACAGTTAATGTGAGACATGGCCAAAATATTGAAGACAAGTAAAATTAGAGTTTTCAAGCTCATACTTATAAACCAGGAATCCAAACTCTGCCTCAGTTTTTCAACTAGTAAAATGGAGAGTCTGGTAAACTTCTCTAGTGTAGACAAGAGAGAGAAATGGAAGGAGAGATACTGTCTATGGGTTTATTTAGTAGAAGGGGAAATGTGTTCTGTCTCTATTCTCAGGTGTTGGGTTGCAGTCCAACGAAAAATACTCTTTTTTTTCCCAGATACAATTTCTCTTCAGTAGATCTAACCTTACTCCAATGGTCAGTCAGGGATCCGGAGGAAGGTAGAAGAGGATTATTTTTATTATTTATATTTTAAATATATTTTTAGTATCTGTTATTAATTATAAAAGTGGCCATCTTTACATATCTACTGGAGCTGTAGATTCCTAATGATTTTGAAGAAGCTCTGTTAAGATTGCTAGAAACTTTGAATGGTTCTGCATAGGAGAATTCATGAGTGGGAGAATGAAACTAACATTTATTGATGGTTGTTATTACACAGTGTAGGCTAAACTTCTATAACAAATAGACTCCAAAATGCAATGGCTCTAACAAAAGCTCGTCCTTGCTCACACACAGACTGGTGTGGGTGTTCCAAGGTGCTGGGGTGGCTTGCAGCGCGGGAAGCGATGGGCAGGGGGCACAGAGGGTGGGAGGTTCTGTTTCATGCATTTATTAAGGGACCGGGCTGCCGTGTTCAGTGTGTCTTCAAAGTCTGTTTGACATTGTTCCAGCTCATGGACCAATTCCTGTGGCAGGGGAATGGGATATTGATTGACACAGCCAGCCTAGGCCATGCCATTCCTGGGGTGGGAAAGGCTTCTGGGGAGTGCTGGGTAGGCATGAATAATTCTTCCTTCTACCCAAACTTCCCTCCACAGAAAACTTTATAAACTTAGACATTTGTACTTTCATGTAAATTAACACACAGAGATAGTCTCCTAGGATTTTTAAACTTAAATTCCTTGTTCTACCTGTAGGATAAAGGGCTTTATTCACAATGAAGAAGTTCAAGAATTGGCCCCAGCAGATGGGGTCTGGTACTTTAGGTTGAGTTGGGCTGCTGGGGGCTGCTGGGAGCTCCAGGAAAATAACCTGGTGTAGACAGATGGACGTGAGTTTGAATTCTGGCTTAGTAACTTACTAGCCAGACCCTGGGCAAGGTGCTTAAATTCTCTGGGTCTCACCTTCTTTGCGTGTAAAATGCTAAGAATTTCAGCTTCCTTGTGAAGTTTTATAAGGAGTCAGATAAAATATATAAAGTGCCCAGTGAATACTCATTCCCTTTCCTGAAATCACATGTCAAATGTGGCCACCATTCCTCTTACATAGAAGGCTACCTCTGATTACCGAGAATATACATTAGTATGTCTTACCTGAGAGCCCCCAGACTGCCTTCTTAGCTTTGAACAATTTATAACAACACTTTAAATGGCTCTCACCCTGATGGAGGTAATCCTTCCAATGTTCTCAAGGGATATGTATAATTTGGATAATGTAGTGGAATTGGGACTTTTTTCCTTTTTTTTTTTTTTTTTTTTACCATATCTCTGTTTTGTCTTCATTTTCCCCCTTTAGCTAGTAAAAGATCAAAATTAATTAAATCTTTTGATGTATTAGGATAGCTCTTAGAGTAAAAGTGTTAAGATAAAGGCACTGAACTTTTCTACATGATTGTAGCTCTATAACCCGAACACAGATTTAATGCCATGTCTTTTAGCCTCTGGGAGATTAATTACTGTACCAAATGCTACCAGGCTGACTGAGTTTCTTACTTGAAGAGTGGGAACAGGAGTCTGCTATTTTATGGGGTTATATCTGAAATCAGTTGAGCAGGACTCTGACCAGGCATGAGGCCTTAGGGCTGTTCACACCCTAGGCATTCTCCCCACCCAGACTCTGGTTGGTGCATGGGTCTGGGCGACAAACCATAGTGAGAAACGGGGAGAGTGGTGATTGCCTCCACTTCCTAGCCTCCAGGAGAAGGATGGAGAGCGTGGAGGCTGGTAAGCTTGCTGTCAGGAAGGTGATGTGTTGCTATGCCAGGCTCTCCTGCCATTTCTCTCGCTTTGAACCCAGAGTATCTT
Source organism: Aethalodelphis obliquidens (assembly GCF_003676395.1). Taxonomy (NCBI): domain Eukaryota; kingdom Metazoa; phylum Chordata; class Mammalia; order Artiodactyla; family Delphinidae; genus Aethalodelphis; species Aethalodelphis obliquidens. The sequence goes on along the minus strand of NW_020837946.1, from coordinate 57,247,783 downwards.
AGTTTACTTTGAAGCAGGAGACATGAACTGATAAACATTGGAAACCTTTTAGTCTCACATGATGTGGTTTTTTTAACTCACCCCAAAACGCTCCTGTGGGCTTACGAAGCAGCAATTCTGGGTCCCTCTGCTCCCCAGCAGTGGAGAACCATTTCATAAGGCCCTGTCGACTTCTCATCTGATAAACAATGAAACCAAAGGGATGAAAGCTGGATGAGTTTTGAAGCCTTTACGGTCTTTTCCCACCAACTGTTAGCATGTTAGCACTCTGCCTGGCTTGCATGTGCTGCATTCTCATATAATGCATTTCATTTCTCTTGACAAACACTGACTGCTTTAAGGACCCCATGCAAAGGAAAAGCTGATGCTCACTCTGTTCAGGACCCATTTTCTGTTTTCATGGCTTGCTGACTTCAAATAAAGATGCAAAATGAGCTTGGAGGGACAATGCACATCAGTTTATGTTTCCAGTGAAAGGGCCTTGATGATCACAAACATTTCTAAGCTCCATTTAAGGACCCAGTTATTTACATCAATAATATCCAACACCATCAAATTTCAGGACAGCAAATGAAGGTGGATGTCCCGTGAAGTTTTTGGGGGTGGGACGTGGCTAACCAGAAATATTCAGCGGCTGTTACAGTAGGTCAGACCTCAGATCTGAACGACTTCAGGTTTCTGCAAATGACCTTTCATTGGCGAGAAGGTGGCTTCGTTAAGCACGTGTTGAGCCCTGTGACCAGAGGCAGATTTACCGTGAAGCCGAGTAAAACTTAGCAATGTGGACACGTGGTTGTGCTTTTGAAAAATGTGCATAAATAAATAACAGTCTGTCTCCCCTCTGTCTTTCTTCCCATTGCACCTGTCCTTGAATTGGGTGGTACTGAGATGGCCATAAGGATTTGGGGTTCTGGCAAAGGGAAGATGAATTGGGGATGCATTTATTTTAGGTTTAGAGGGATAATTTTATGTGGTTTGCAGTCACTACTGTGTTTAGTTATTTTTAAGTCATTCTGATGATGGACTGACTTCTAGGAATACTTCTGCTGCCCACTGGGCTGACACACCCAACTTTGAAATGAATGTGCAGGGCCAGAAGCTGGATCATGATATGAACATACTATAATGCCTGATACAAATACTAGGTGGGTGGTGATGGAGGGGCACCATTAGAAGTGCCTTAAAAAAACCAGACGTGAAAATATTTGAAGGGAGGGGTTGGTTTTCATTAAAGCCTAGTCAAAATAGAAGTTCTCCCTGTCAGGGATATTCCTGATAATGCAGTGTATAATTATAAATGCACCATACAATTTCTCTTTTTGTGAGAATTCAAATGTATTAGAATTCCCGAGGGTAGGGCAGAATCTGTAGCAGTACCACCACCAGTGAATTCATCGCGAGGTGAGGTTGCATATACCTTTAAATACTGGTACTTAAAATACTGGTGCAGATAGCTCTACTAAAATCTGGTGGTTCCAGATGAAAAGGAGCACAAAATTGTCACCGATTCAACAGACAGCCAGAAAAATGAAGAAACAAAACTCTACATGTTCAAGTCAATGTGTGTTATATATGAGTAATTTGACTTACACTATTATTATACCTCAATACAATGTAGTGGCAATTAAAAAATACATTTTAATTGTTGTGTATGCCTTAAGTGAATATTGCATAATTTTTAGAATACGCAGCCAAAAATGTAGAAAAAGTAGAGGTGTTTCACAAATTTAATTATAAATATGTATTTTTCTGATTTTATGATGTTTGTGGTATTAATCAGCTTTTAAACATCAAAATTTTTTTTCACTCCAAATAAAAATCCATGTCCATACTTAATTTTGTATAGATAACTTTGTTTTTCTTTCTTGAAGAAGGTACCTCAACTTGTATAAACTTCAGGCTCCATAAAACCTGGATTTGGCCCTGTTTGCAACCTGGGAAGATGTATACTGGCCATAGTTACATGTGGCTTTATAGTATTCTGTATCTTAATCATTGGTTAAAATTTTTTTTTTAATGCATTTGACATTCTAAAGAATTGGAATGGAATCAAAGAAAGTTATCTCCTCACCTCCACGTCCCGAACATCTTAAAAAAAAAATTAACTCCAGAACTCACTTGTTAAATTTTTAGATCCTAAAGCTGCCGTCAGGGGAGAATCTCTTCACATCCCTGAAGCCAGGGAGGGTGGCATTTATCTTGTTCTCTCATGGCCATTCCTAGAAAATTACCTGTTCACCTTCTTGTAAAAGCTCCTCCCCTTTGGAGGTTCCTACTGCCTAGCACTTTCTCTCCATGAGTGAAAATTACTGAGCTCTCCACTTATGCTCTCAACCATCAAAGACTCTTTGCCCAACTTACTGTAAACCTAGAATATTTCAAACATCCATTATAACACACTCAACAACCTAGCTATATTGTTAAGGTGGCTGCTGTAATGTATTACCATGCACTTCGTGGCTTAAAATAACAGAAGTTTATTCTGCCACAGTTCTGAGGCCAGAAATCTGAAATCAGTGTCACTGGGCTAAAATCAAGGTATTGGTAGGCCATGCTTCCTCTGGAGGCTTTAGGGAAGAATCTGTTTCTTTCCACTTTCAGCTTCTAGTAGCTGCCAGCACTCCTTGGCTTGTGGCTACATCATTCCAAACTCTGCCTTTGTGGTCACATTGCCTCCTCCTCTTCTGAGTGTGTAAAAATCCCCCTTTGCCTCCCTCTTATAAATATACATGTGACAGCATTTAGGGCCCACTCATATAGCCAGGATACTCTCTTTATCTCAAGATCCTTAATTTAATCACATGTTTAAGGACCTTACTCCCCCCATCTTTTTTTTTTGGCCACATAAGGTGACATTCATAGGTTCCAGGCATTAGGATGTAGATGTCTTTTGGGGACCAATTTTCAGCCTACCACACTAATGTGGCAATTTTTAGATGTTGTCATCTCCATGCCTTTCCTGAACTGTTCCAGCTCAGCCACCTACTTCCTGGACAACATACTCTGAGGACTGTCATACCCCAGAACTGCTCTGTGTTAGAGAGCTGACGACAGTCTCTGCCGTTCTCTGCCACACCCCTACCTCCCGTGCAACTATACTTTGACCTCAGAGACTTCGGGTTGCTTAAATCCTCAATTTTCTCCCAATCTTTCAACCCCCTTCTCGCTTCTCTTCCTTTCTACTTAGCCTAGACATTCCAGGTGATGGAAAACCTTGAGCTTTTCTCTCACCTGATTACTTGCAGCCCTCCAGGGCACTATTCTAGAAAGCCCTTGAACCTGGACTCACGGGACTGTGGACATGCTTGGCTTCTGCACTTGGCCTGCTGAGCCCTCACGGAAGGAGAGTCATGGAACCACATGGATTCCACTCTCCAGCCTCAGCACCCCTGCTTCTGCTCCATCAGCAATCTTCCCTTTCCTCTGTTCCTCTCTGCTCAATAGTCTTTCTCAGATCACGTTCTGTTGACCTCCTCTATCAGAATCTCTTGGAATGCTTGTGAAAAGAGACTCCTGAGTCCCACCCCAGATCTTTGGATCAGAATCTCTGGGGAGGGGTCTAGAAATTTTCATTTTCAACAAGTCCCCACCAGGTAATTTTTTCCCCTTCAATTCTATATTGGTTCTCAAGTATTTTTCCTTCTGGGAGTTTCTAGTACACTAACCCCAGCAGTTAAAATATGAGTTTAGTACCAGTTGGGAAACACCATTTCCAAGCTCCCTGAGTGCCCCCTACCCTCGGAAGATGCATGGCTCTCCCTGTAGCCTGGCATCAAAGAGTTAACCACTCCTGTTCTGACTTGCTGGAGGCCCTTACCACACTAGTTAAGTGTTTTAAGTACATCTTTACTCTCCCTCCTTCCTTGACATTGCCCTTCCCCAACTATCATCTCCTTTCTCTTCTTTTTTTTAATATAATTTTGTTTAAAATGTACCAGTCAAAAAAAAAGAGAGACAAGGACCAAAAAACCCTCCAAAAAAGAAAACAAAATAAAAAATACGTATCAGAACAGACAACAGAAAGCACTCAGCTAATTCAGGAGAAAGGGGTTTTAACATAGGGAATTACCAAAAGGGTTGGAGAGCAGACTCAAGGAGCTAAGACAGTTCCCAGCACTCTGGTTGTGATCCAGAGACTGGGGAGTCCTGCTGTCACCACCAATGCTTGATTCAAGAACATAATGCTGAATACAGGAGCATTACTGATTTGAGAGCACTCTCCAGGAATACAGAATCTAACACCTTGCCAAGGACTCCAGGAGATGGTGCAAACTCCCTTCTAGGGTGGCTCCTAGAAGCCTGGAAAAAAGTGATGGCCTACACTAAGTGAGGTTGCAGTGTTGGGATTGCCATGACAGAGGATGGAAGAAGGGATTCAAAGGCCCAGAGAAGTCAGCAAACTAGAGTGGATATACTGTGAAAGGCCAAAAAAGTCACCCCATGGTTATGTTCCATGGGAAGGCTCGAAGAATACACTATTTACCAACTATACACAGGATTCACTGGTGGGAGGGGTGTCAGCAACACCAAGAAGTCTCATGATGGCTCTCCTCTGTAGGCCAGGACTGATGGTAGGAGATGCTGCCAGAGAACCAGGCACTGGTAGCAAAGTCCTAGACCATGAAACAACAGAGAACAGGTGGCAGTGATTAACCTTCAGCAGCCAGGTGGACACAATTATCATAATGAGTAGCAAGTGCAGAGGGGAGTAGAGTTGCTAATCTGCAGAGTTGTGGATGATTAATTGAAGGTAGCAGTCCTAGGGACAAAATAGATGAGCAGAGACAAGGGTACTACTCAATGTGGACCATGAAAAGAAATCAAGGATGGATGGTATTTTAATTTCTTAGGGCTGCTATAACAAAGTACCACAACCTGGTGGCTTAAAACAACAGAAATTTATTTTCTTAAAGTTCCAGAGGCTAGAAGTCTGAAATCAGGGTGTTGGCAAGGTTGGTTCTTTCTTCAGGCTCGGAGGGAGGATCTGTTCCATGCCTTTCTCCTAGCTCCCGGGGACTGCCAGGAGTCCTTGGTTTGTTAATACATCACTCCAACATTTACCTCTGTTGTTACATGGCATCCTCCTCTCTGTGTGTCTGAGTCCAAATTTCCCTCCTCTTATAAGGACAGCCATCATTGGATTAGGGTCCACTTGGTATAGTATGATCTCATCTTAACTTGATTACCTCTATGAAGAACCTATTTCCAAATAAGGTCACTTTCCGTGGTCCCAGGTGGGCATGAATTTGGGGGCACACTATTCAATCCGGTAAAGATGGTCAGAAGGCTGATGGAAGTTTTCCTAACAAAAAGGCATAATCCCTTTCCCATTTTTAAGACCCGAGAAAGTTTTGGGGTCTGGAATGTATTGGCTGAAGGAGAGGTTCAGTTCCCTGGTGGGAGGATCCTGCAACCCTGCAGCACGTGGACGTAATAATGATCTTCCTAGTCCTTCCTTAAAGGGATATACCACCATTTACCTGGGTAACTGAGCACTGAGGACCCAAATATTTCAAGAATTATTGGACAAATGATCCCAGTTGGCATTAACACCTGGAGACCCAAGCATCCTCATGGGCCTCCTGTTAGAGTGTGGGTATAGTGGAGCCAGGTAATAAATTAAGGGAGCCCTTGCCACAGTGGGTAGGCTAGGTCTGGTTCATAGTGGGTAAACTGCATCTGCAGATCCATCTGGTGGTCATCTTCCTGGTCCCTGAATGTATAATTGGAACAGATATACTTGGTACTACCCCTGTATAGGATCTTTAGCTAACTGAGCCTCCAAATGATACATTTGGAGACCAATAAGCCATTTGGTAGAAGTTTAACTACATTGGATCCCGTCTACACAGAAGAGAATAGTGACTCATTCAGACAGGAACAGACACATGTTCTGGGAATGGATCTACTTTTCCTGCCTACAGGACCTCTTTTAGCACCACTATTTAAGGGCTTGTAAAGAGTTTGATCCATTGGTGTGGGATCCTACATACTATGACATCAAATGAGGGGACCCACTTTCCAGGAAGGAGGTGTGGGAGAGGGTCCGTGACTATGGAATTCACTGGTCGTATTATACATTGCACCACCCCAAAGCCAGTGGCCTGACAAAGCATTGGGGTGGACTGCTGAAGTCACCACTTAAGTGCCAGCTTGGAGGTAGTTTAGAAGGTGGATGCCATCCTCTAGGACACAGTGTACACCTAGAATCAAAGAACTTTATATGTGGCTGTGTTCTCAATAGGAAGAATACACTGGTCTGAGAACTACAGGATGGCAGCAGATCCCACTTTCTGTAATTTTCAATGACCTACTTAGGGGAATCTCATCTTCACAAATCTGGGCTCTGCAGGCTCAGAGATTTTTTGATTCAGGGGATCTAGGAAGAGTCCCATTGAACTACCAGGCTTCTATCTGGGCCCTTTGGGCTTCTGATGTTCAGGAATAAGCAAGCCAGAAGAGGAGTTACCATTCTGGTAGGGGTCACTGACCCTAACCACGAGGTGGTGGTAGGCTGCAGTTACACAGGGGGCAGGAAGTAATGTGTTGCCCTCCAGGTGATCCATTTGCGTGCCTCTTGGTATTCCCTTTATCAGTTTTGATAGTAATTAGACAAGTACAGCAACTTTGGCCTGAGAAGGGCATAGTGACCATTGCTCAGACGCTCAGGTATGAGATTCTAGGTCACATCATCAGATAAGCCACGGAGACTAGCACAGGAGGTAGCTGAGGGTGAGGTGAATCTAGAATAAGTAGTAAAGGAAGGAAATGATGAGGATCAGTTGTGGGCCCAAGACCAGCTGCAAGAGTGGGGCTGCAGTTCATCCTACTCATTTTCCTTTTAGATTTTGCTCAGAAGAGAGATCCACCAGAATCTTAAAAATTATTATTTTTTCTTTTAATTATATCAGGATGATAAATGGATTCTTAACTTATGGCCTATTAATAACTCAATATATTAAGTTTTAAGTTCTATTTTTCTTCCTTGCAACTGACTCCCCTATCACCTCAATCCATCAGATTCCTCTTGACACTGGTAATATCTGCAACAGGCATCAGGGAGTGGTGGTGGGGTAAGTCTGGTGTTTTCTTCCCCAGAGGGATTTGTTTTTGAGTATCAGCCCTTGCAGACATATCTGTTGCCAACTGGGTCAAGGGAAAGAGAGTAATCCCCTCTCCCAGTTTTTGGAGGGTATCCTGACTTTTTGGTATTGTGAACCCAGGGTGCATTAAGGCTGGCAGTTAGAGGCTGTGTGGATGTGACTGTCCCTGAGGCTGCCTGGCAAAGCCTAAGTATAGCATTGGAAATATACATATGGACCTTTTACTAGAGTTAGGAAGGAAATTAGCTATATCTCTGGGATATCATCCACCACAAAAGCAGGGCTGGAAGCCAGAAGATTCCAGTGGACCAGCCAATTGCCCAGCCACAGCAAGGATCAGGAATTATTCTCCAGGGACCAGTGCAGGGGCAGACCTCAGTGGCTGTCCAGGGACAACATCAGATCTTCCAGCTCTCTCCACTACTACCCTCACTGCCATCACCTGTTGTCCAAAGGACAGACTGGAGATGGTGTAGCACCGTACTGAAACTGGGATTTTTGGCTGGAAAATCACTGTATTGCAACAACTGTATCTGAAATTAGCAGGGTTAAATTTTCTACCATTAGCAGAAATAGAGACTTGGAGTCCAGATTATACAGGTATGAAATAAAGAATGTTTCACACCCTCCTCAATTATACCAACTTATATCGCTTTGTAATGTTGGCTTATTAAATACAATTTGCAAAATTCAGATTGGTCCCTCATGGTCCCATTAACCAAAAGTAACTACATTGATAACAGTAACATTAAAATGTAATATATTTCCCCAAAACAATCTTGAGAAAACAAAACGGAGGCTTCACACGTCCTAATTACAAAACATATTAAAAAGCTACAGTAATCAAAACAGCATGGTGCTGGCATAAAGACAGACATAGACTAATGGAATGGAATAGGGAACCCAGAAATAAACCCTCACCTAAGTGGTCAAATGATCTTCAAATAATTGTGTGTCAAGTGTACACAATGGGGAATGGATAATCTCTTCAACGAATGGTGCTGGGGAAACTGGATAGCCACATGCAAAGGAATGAAGTTGAACCCTTATCTTACACCATATACAAAAACTAACACAAAATGGATTAAAGACCTAAATGTAAGACCTGAAACTTATAACATTCCTAGAAGAAAACACAGAGAAAAAGCTTCATGACATTGGTCTTGGCAATGATTTCTTGGATATGACATCAAAAGCACAGGCAACAAAAGCAACAACAGACAAATGGGACTACATCAAACTTTAAAACGTCTATGTAGCACAGGAAACAATCAGAGTGAAAAGGCAACCATCAGGATGGGAGAAAATAGTCACAAACCATGTATTTGATCAGCGGTTAATATCCAGATATATAAAGAACTCCTACAACTCAACAACAAAAAAACCAAATAATCCAATTAAAAATGAGCAAAGGTTTGTGACCACCTAGACGGGTGGGAGAGGGAGGAGGGGAGGGAGACGCAAGAGGGAGGGGATATGGGGATATATATATATATATGTATAGCTGATTCGCTCTGTTATACAGCAGAAACTAACACAACAATGTAAAGCAATTATACTCCAATAAAAATGTTAAAAAAAATAGTAAAAAAATAAAAGGTGAATTTACTAGTAAAAAGAAAGAAAAAAAATGAGCAAAGGACTTGAGTAGACATTTCTCCAAAGAGGATATACAGATGGTCAACAATCATATGAAAAGATGTTTAACATCACTAATCATCAGGGAAATGCAAATCAAAACTATAATAAAATATCACCTCATACCCATTAAGATGGCCACTATTAAAAAAAACAGAAAATAACTTGTGTTATTAAGGATGTGGAGAAATTGGCACTTTTGTGCACTGCTGGTGGAAATGTAAATTGGTATAGCCACTATGGAAAACAGTAAGGCGTTTCCTCAAAAAATTAAAAATAGAATTACCATACGATCCAGCAATCCTACTTCTGGGTATACACCAAAAGGAATTGAAAACAGGATTTGGAAGAGATCTGTGCACACCCATGTTCATTGCAGAATTATTCATAATTAGCCAAGAGGTGGAAGCAACCTAAATGTCCACTGACAGATGAGTGGATAAAGAAAATGTGATATGTGTATACACACACACACACACATGCACGCACAATGAAATATTATTTAGCCTTAAAAAAGAAGGAAATCATGTCATATACTACAACCTGGATGAACTTTGAGGACATTTTGTTAAGTGAAATAAACCAGTCACAAAAGGACAAATATTGTATAATTCTACTTGTATGGGGTATCTAAATTAGTCAAACTCTAAGAAACAGAAAGTAGAATGGTGGTTGCCAGGGGTTGGGGGGAGTTGTTCCATGGGTATAGAGTTTCAGTTTTGCAAGTTAAAAAATTTCTGGAGATCTGTTCCACAACAATGTGCAATTAGTTAGCACTCTGAACACTTAAAAATGGTTAAGATAGTAAATTTTATATTTTGTGTTTTTTACCACAATAAAAAATAATGTATTTCCTTTTAGCCTTTTTCTTAATCATAGAGTCTTCCTTTTAATAACCATCAATTATATATATTTACTTGGACTTGTGGCTCTGTTTGCAAATCCTGCCTGAAGAAATGAAGTAGTTTTGATCCTCAACTTGTTATTCCTAAAAATGAGGTTCTTGTGATCCTCATTAAATTGTGTGGTGGCCAAACCCCCCAAAACAAACGATCCATTTAAGAGCTACTAAGTAATGGTCTGCAGCATCTTTCTAAATAACAACAGTAATAATTAACAAAAGTATTAATAGCAGCCAATGTTGATTAAGCATTAACTAGTGTCAACAACTGTCCTGAGAGCATGATATATATAATCTTATTTAATCCCCTTAACAACTCTAGGAAATAGACCCTTGTTATTCTAAATTTTACTCCTGATAAAATTGAAACTCAGAGAGGTTACCTAACTTACACAAGCCTGCAGAGTTGTAACTTGCAGAGCCTAGATTCATACCCGGTTTTAAAATAAGAGACAATCTAGGGAGAAAGTATTATTCAATACTTTGGCTGAACAGCTTAATGGGAATAATCAAAAGAAGAAACGTTTAAGAAGATGTGGAGTGTTGCTAATTTCATCAACAGATTTGAGAGACCTGGGTATTTGCCTCTTTTTTTCATAATATTTAGCTCAGAAAGTGGTTATCATTTCATTTTCCTCATACAGACCTCAACTGTAGTTTGGGAAAATAGCTCTAGACTTTAGGAGACATGTGTAAGGGACTGTTTCATCTATATGGTAAGCTTTCAGTCAAGCTGCTCTTCACCTTTAACTTAACAAAGGAAAGGGTCAAACTTGAGCTTAGAAACCATTTCCCATGACTTTGTGTCATCTGGGTATTGCAGAGATCTGGTGGGAGGGATGTGCTCAGGAAAAAAGTGCCTTCAATTTGGCACTATTGATAGAACAAAATCTGAGGATCTTTGGATATGTTGTGCCTTGTCAAGAGACTGCAGCAGCCTTTCCCTGCCCCTGGTAGACCTGGCAAACCAAATGGCAGCTATAATTTTTAAAACCTCTCCTTGGTCCCTCTCTACATCAGCAGTATTAGACCCTCCTCTGGCTGCCCCCCAGCTTGGGGAGGGACCGTGGAGGCAGCAAGTCCATGGAAAAGGAGGCAGGTAAAAGGGAAACCCAAGGAGAGAAGAGAAGCCATTGTTTCTGGACTTGGCCACCCCACTCAGGAGTATGGAAGCTACTCGATCTGGATGAATAAGGACTTTTAGAGCTCACAGTAAGTGGACTGTGAATCTTTATTCCTTTCCTGTAATAACATGAGTTGCCTTAATAGGTCATAAAACAGATAAATCAGTTTAGTCTGGTATCTCAGTCTGGCACTGTGTGATGCTATAGAGGAGAAAATCACCTCTCTTCTCCCAAACTCCAGCATTTCCATGAAAAGAAAAATTGCATGAATACCAGCCACTCCCATGAGGCTGGAATGCCCCCCAACCGGGAAGGTTAATCATTATCTAATCTAAAATTTAGAGAGTGAAAATATTTCATGATCTTATCATGTTTCACCCATTCTAAACCCTTTCTGGAAAATACTAGGTATGGGAGTGACATCAAAAGGACTTGAGCTTTATGCCCTATTACCATGTAGCACAAGTGAAGTGTGAGGGTAGGATTAATAAGAAATGGATTTATACACTTGGGGTGGGGTTCATCTTTTCTGGAGCCATGTGATAAATGCTACCCTTGGTTGTTTTTTTTTTGTTTTTTTTTTTTTTTTTTGCGGTACGCGGGCCTCTCACTGCTGTGGCCTCTCCCGTTGTGGAGCACAGGCTCCGGACGCGCAGGCTCAGCGGCCATGGCTCACGGGCCCAGCCGCTCCGCGGCATGTGGGATCCTCCCCGACCGGGGCACGAACCCGTGTCCCCCGCATCGGCAAGCGGACCCTCAACCACTGCGCCACCAGGGAAGCCCCAACCCTTGGTTGTTTTTATGATGGCGCTTCTCTTTGACTCAGGCTTACTTTGTGCCAATAAGAAGCCTGGAAATATAATTAACGTCTTTGTGTTTTAGACATTTCATTTCAAAATGACTGGGTATACCAACAGCTATGGCACTGAAATCATTAAAATCATGCAAATGCTTAAAGTGGATAGGCCTGGGAGATTATAGTTTCATTAGAGAAAAGGCTATAAAGTTAGACCTAGGTAATTACCTTTCCCATTAATGCTAGAAAATTCTGTGCTCCACTGAGAAGTGATCGTGGTGAATCGTGCCTTCTGTGCTTTTACATTCAAACTGCAGGGGCCTTTATTTCATCAGCACAAACTGCAAGGAAACAGCGGCAGCTTTCCAGGTGTACTTTGCAAATTGGGGTTTAAATGTGGAACACATCAAATTAAAATTCAATATTAATTATTTTGTCTTGCTAGGAGTCTGAGTGGTTTAAAGCAGCAAGGGTAATTGTCTAATTCATTGTGTGTGTCTACAGCGAACTTAATCATTATGTCAGCTTCCTAATAAAAGGTTATTATAGAAACAAAGATCCCAATTTTACATATGGTAGGCAAGGGAGGATTCGAAGAGCCGGTCTCTAAGGTAGACTTGAGTATCTTGACAAATGATGCCCATGCTGTGATCAGATACTTAACAAGAAATCTCGTTATTAACTGGGCCTGTACAGATAATTAGCACTTGAGCTTCAAATTTTAAATCTGGCTTGAGATGTATAATTTATCAAAAGCCTTAGCTTGCTGTCAAAGTCTGATAATAAGGTAGTGTTATTGATGAATTGAGATTAAGAGCAGATTGAAGAGAAAATTAGGCCACTGGTTAGCCTGAAAGGTCTGATTTCAATATTTACAGTACTAATTTGGTATTATTTTGGTAAATGGATGTGGTCCCCAAGTGCTGCCTGGTATAAAAGAGTAAACTATGCATCATTATTCTAACAGAAAAAGTATTGTTTACTGTGTACTGGATTTTGCAGCACTAGCAGTCTGGTTAATAGGCTGCTTTATAAGATAAGCGTACCTGCTTTTTATTGTATGCATTTATTATAACCCATTCAGCACCTAGGGCTTTTAGTGAAAATTAGAAAATGTAGCTTCTTTACATTAAAAATGATATTACATTAAACTAATTGCTACAGAGCCTGTCTTCCTGATTTAACTCACTTCTGTTTATTTCTCAGCATTGTCTTCTAAACATTCTTGTCACTGGAATGTAGATAACTACCATTTTATACATTCAAACTACATAAAATGAGCAATCTTTTTTTTTAATGATCTCTGGTAGCACTTTATTGCAAGTGATCTTGGGGGTGGGAGAAGGAAAGAGATGTACAATAAACCATCTATCTTCAGTGTCTCTTGTCTTTGAAGCATATTCTGAGTACACTTATTGACCCTTAGCAAGTTAAATCTGACCCTTAGCAAGTTAAATCTTTTTGACGCATGTAATAAAATATTGTTTGGGGCAACAGCTGATTTCCAAAATTATATTAGGCATAACAGAAGGCTGTAACAAATTGTCTCCCTATTTTTCCTTGCTTGAGCTCACAGATGGGATTGCAAAGTGTTGGAGTATTTTATTGTATATCATATCAGGTATAACTAGACAGTGCCCTGCACCATAATATATCTATGTGTAGCTCATAGCAATATCTGCCCGTGAAATAATAAAGCACAGGACTGCTGGTTTCCGGAAAATTGCTCGAAAATCCCTTGTAATATGTTATTGGCAGCAGCCCCTCTTCTCCAGTCTCCAGCTGTCCAGCGGGGTGTGCCAAGTCACAGCAGGACCTGAGGACTATTTGCATTGAATGGTGGCACGGAGCTTTATGGTGATTTTCCTTGTGTATTGTGCACTTGCAGACAAGCAGGCTTTCCAAGACTCAGCAGGAGCGTTCCGCTGTTTATGCTGAGGTGGTTAGCTAGTTGGCAAATTGCTATTATTCAGAAATGTGTGGCAGAGGAAAATGTATTGCATTACATTTTCTATCAGTATTGTCTCAATGCTGACCAATAACAGGCCTCCATTCAAGCTGACCCTTCTTTTTGACTTTTATCTTAGCTGTGATTAGATTGAGTGGAATTTAGTGGGGGTGTTTTCTTGGGAGGAGGAAAGAGCGTTTTATTTTTGCTCCATCCCAGCTGCATCTCCCCAACCTACCCCCGCCTGGACTCAGCCATGACTCCCCCACCTGCCTGACTCCCGACTCCTGCAATAACATTAGTTTAGCATTCTGCTTTTAGAGGAAAAAGATTTGGTGTTTCAGCTGTTCCACTATATGTTGACTACTGACTAATGGATATTTATTCCACTTTATTGCTTTCTATAGGCAAAACTCAAACAAAAGGAATTGGATTTTGGTAATAGCAATGAACAGCATTGGCATTTTTTGACAGCAGTAAGCATAATAATAACCCCACTCACAGAGACAGGACTTACAGCATTTCAAAGCACTTTTACCTGCATCATCCCCCTTGATCCTCACGTATGACACAGGCAGGGTAGGGATTTTAATGCCCATTTGATAGATGAGGAAAATCAAAACAAGGAAAGTTTATAGAATTAGCTTATGGCATATATGGGAACGCTTTGTCCTTTGAACTTTCTGACTTTTGCCCTCTGTTCTTTCCTCGGAATAAAGTAGTTCTAGTCTTTATAATATTTCTTTTTGTCATTAAAGGTTGCAGAAATAATGCCTGTACAGGGCATTCTTCTTGCATTTCGGAGTTTGAGAAAACAGTTGTCAAGAGCCAAGAGAGTGGGTAAAAATGTGTTACTACAGGTCTCTTCTTTGTGGGGTCATTATCTAGCTCCAAGTGTGCATTCTGGAATTGTACTTTGTGCGGCATTGCCTAATAGCCCACGAAGGTACCACAGCGAAGCCTCACATACTCTGTATCTAAAAATCATCGTTCGAGAGGTACAAACGTCCAGTTATAAAATTAATAAGTCATGAGGATGTAATGTACAGCATGGAGAATACAGTTACTAATATTGTAGTAACTGTGTATGGTGACAGTAGCTAAACTTCTTGTGGTGATCACTTCCCACTGTATACAAACGTCAAGTCACTATGTTGTACACATTAAAACAAATAATATTGTATGTCAAATAAACTTGAATAAGAGTCATACATCTAAAAACACCATTTATTAATTCCAGATAGTTCAGGTAGCGCATAAATTTTCAGAAAATCACCTTTAAAAACATTCAGGAAAGGTGGTGACAGGCAATGGTGCTGGGATTAGAACTCAGGGTTTCCCTTCTCTGATGTCTACATCACTAGGCCTGTAGTTTTCTGGCCTTTCAAAAATTCCAACATTCCACCTCCATCCCAGTCACACAATGCTGGTTCTATTAGGCGGCATTCACCTGGGAACTTTGGAGGCAGGGAGATGAGTGTGTTTCCTGAAGGAGAGCTCCTTTCTCAAACACCCGCTCTCAGCCTCTAGCCTGCGGGACTGAGTCTGAGCTTGTCAATAAACTGTGAGGAGCTGTTTAGCGGCAGCTGCATGTAGCAGAGTTAAAATATTTTCTTCCCTTTCAAATAAGATTAGGAACTCATCACGAATAAATTGCATGTGCATGTGGAACAGGTTGGTACACGTGGCAAAGAAGTAAATGATCATCAATGATCACAGTGTGAGAATAGGAATTTGTATTTTATATGAAACTCACAGGTACCAGTTTTTTATGTTCTACACCCAGGCTCTCTCCTATGCTTGCAGCTTCAGCTGAAGGCAAGGAAATGATTGTGTTCTGAAGAGAAGGGTGTGTGTGTGTGTGTGTGTGTGTGTGTGTGTGTGTGTGTGTGTGTG
>NW_020837946.1:57204888-57232367 GCF_003676395.1 Aethalodelphis obliquidens | reverse complement strand
TGTGTGTGTGTGTGTGTGTGTGTGTGTGTGTGTGTGTGTGTGTGTGTTGGGCAGGGGGAGAAGAAGAGGAGGGGAAAGGAGGGAGGGAGAAATTTAGTTTACAAAGAAAAATCACGGAGAAGTAACAAGTATGAAAATGTTAACAAAACCAATAACAGAGGTGAATCAAGAACTGAATGTGTCTGTAAATTTTTTTGAAGTTTTATTCCCTGTAGCAGTATTTTTGTTTAAAAAGATGTATTATGTTAATATGCCAGTTAAGGGATATGGATATTTCAAGTCTCAGCACAAAGACATTTTTCATCTGGTAAGTGATGGGTTTTGCTTTTTTAGAGCAGTGTGGATAGGGTACAAGTTTTTAATGTTTTTAAAGCAGATATTTGAAATAAATAGCTATCATATCCATATTGCCACTATTCTTTTTAAAATTTATCTTAAATGTAGATGTAAAAAATAAAGAGGAAAAACACCAGACAACATTTATGAACTAACATTCTCAGACAATCCCCCATCCCAAATGAATGAAGATTTATGGTGCATTTGGCATCATAGAAACTCTAGCTGTTTCGCATTTTAAGCTAATTTCAATATACACACTGAAGAATTAGTCTAGATGTTTGAGAGGTAATCATTTTTTCATTATAAATTAATTTGTCCTTTATGATTTGAAATAAAAATTTTACTTTAAGCATTCAGAGGTTCTAAACTAGTACCTTTTTAATTTCAATTAAGCAATGTACCTTTTAAGGGCTCTGCAAAAGCCTAGTTATTTCTTAAATTCTTATCTCAGCAATGTTTAAAGGCAATACAATGTTGTTTTTAAAGTTGGGCATATGCAGTGTATAAGTTACTATCTAACTCTCAAAGAGACTGGGACTTTGCGGATGCTTTGCCATATTTGATCAATATGTACCTGTATAACAGCAATGCTGCATTTATCCCTGTTGTCTGTTATCTACTGAAAATGAATTGCCCGAAAATTGCAGGAGGTCACATAGTGTTTTTCTTGTCATTTGTACTGCCTTCTTATTTCGTGATGTGTTCATACAAACACAAAGTTCAGCAAACACACACACATTTGTTTTCACAAACGGATTAATCAGTATGCAAAAATTGTCCATGGCATTGCTTTCAGTTCTACTGGAACCCAAAGGAGCTGAATAGAAGCCGGCTCTGTTTCTGTTGGTTGGGGCATTGGGCTAGGCAGTCACTGCCTGAGTTTCACCAATAGGGGTCTCCAGTGTACCACAGAACTGTTTACAACCACTCCATTATGATTATTTACAGTATGCTGTACATGCAGACACAGGCACAGGGGCAGAACAGACTTATATGGGCTGGGGCTGATACTGGACTTATTCAAGGAGTGAAAGGGTGACGTCACAAGTTATAAGTAATGAGGAGAAGCAAAGACATGTCTAGGTTTGGTGTGAGAACACCTTTAACCTAACAGTGCAGACATAATCCGACTGTTCCTCAAATGGAGGAAAGAATATCCAGGCAGTTACAGTGGTGTTTCCAAATATTTAAATATGTGTCTTTGTTTATATGAAACATCCAAAAGAGTGAGTGAATTCCTCTTTTCTCACTTGAACATTTTGGGAATGAATCTCAGGGTTGAATAAATCTCAACCCTGAAATTGGTTCATAATAATGTTTTATAAAGTTATTTATATTAATGCGATTGTAGGTGTTTAAATTTGTCTTTCCCTCCCTTTATTATAGATAATTAGGGTAAGAAAATCCAGAAAGGTCAATTACGATTTACCATCATTGAATGTAAAATTTAGGTCATGTTTAGAAATAGCAATATAGCTTCATGATATATAAAGCATGTCATAACATGTTTTCTTTTTATGAATCATGGAATTCCTTCGCGCCATCCATTCTGTGAAAAATTAGTTTTTAAAAACTATTTATGCTAAGTGAAATAAGCCAGACACAGGGGGATAAATATCACTTTTATGAGGAATCTAAAATAATGAAACTCAAAGAAGCAGAAAGTAGAATGGGTGTTTCCAAGGGCCGGGGTGGGGATATATGGGGCGATATTAGACAAGGAGTACAAAGTTCTGTTTATACAAGATGAAGAAGTCCTAGAAATTTACTGTACAGCATAGTGGCTATAGTTAATGTATTGTATACTGAACACTTCGCTAAGAGTGTAAATCTTATGTTAATGCTTCTCATTTTTAAACATAAATATAATAAGGTGGGAAGAAACTTCTACAGGTGTGGATATGTTTATGGCATAGATTGTGGTGATGGTTTCACTAGCGTAGACTTAGTTCCAAACTCAAAGTTTTATACATTAATTATGCACAAATTTTACAGGTCAAAAATTAATTAAAATTCAGTCTTTTAATTCAAGAAATTGAAATTTAAGGGTATATTTTGAAGACTACCATAATGACAGAGATTTTTAAAATAGCCAACTACCTACTGGATGAATATGTGTTGTTGAATATGTGAAAACACACAAAAACATTAAAAAAAACAAAAACCCCTTACTAACAAATTATTTCTGCAGTTTTGGGTTTAGATCTATTTGTGTAGAAGGCAACAGGTATTAAAAATGCCTTCCTCATCATTCATTTATTCATTCAACAAACGTTTATTTAGGTTTTGCTTTGTGAAATCACTCAGTGTCTAAAGGAAAATATCTCTCTTTAGGGAGTGCAGTCTAGTAAATGATAAATAAAAAAGAAATCCTAATAGAAAAACAGACTGAGGAAGGAGCTAGCATTAAGGCAAAAGTAAGGTAGTGGGAAAGAGGATTAAACAATTAATTCTGAGGGAGGGGGTTGTACGTGGTCAAAAATGTGTTGGCCTTTGAGATGAGTTGTGGATGAAGTTTAGGATTGTGATGGCCAGTGTTGGGGAGAAGATAATTTCATGTGCAAAGACTTGGAGGCTAATCATGGAATGACACATTAGTATAGAAATGGAGTAAACTGTAAGAGATGTGTTGGCTTATTCTTTCAGAGAAGGGAAGATAGGTGAAGTTATAAAGGGTAAAGATAGCCTTGGTGAAGGCGAATTGAATTTGGAGTTAAAGGTTGTGAAAGGGTGGAAAGAAACCCAGGTAAATATAGAATATTAATTTCCAGGAATCAGAGTCAGGAAGGTTAGGGGATTGTCAAAAATGACCCCATGGGAAAGAAGCACATGGCTGTGTAAAGGCTGATTCAATAAAACCCCATGTGACAGCACCACTGTGGTCTATTTCACTTTTTCACATTTAGCTCTAGCCAACCTGCTCCTTTTCAGGTTTGGAAACAGGACACTGATTGTAATTCATTTATGTCACCCTAAGTAGCTGGATGAATTAGGAGTTAAGTCACTTTAGTCTTCCCCAGATTAATTTCCTAAAATTAATATACTGTAATTTCTATTAATTAAACTTAATTTCAATTAATAGATTAATTTCTATAAAATAAGACATTGTATTAGCTTACAGCTGAGGTCCCTACCAGCTCTTAAGGATCTTGTGGATCAAAGTAAGACTAAAGACCCAGTTAGGCATATCCCACGAGACAAAGGAGTTCAGAAGAGCTGAATATTTTAAAGTAAATACCTCTAAGGACACAGAAAACTCTATTTCATTGCTAATGTGAGAAAGATAAATGCTACCAAGGAACACCTTGATTAAATGAAGACCAAAGAGCTCAAGTTCAGAAAACAGTACTGCAAGATCTGAAAATATGACTAAGATATTAGAGATGAATATTACAGAAGATTCTAAGCTCCCGGGAATAAATGCAGCAAAACCATACTTGGGCGAAACTGATTTCATACGTAACTTCCTTTCAGTGATTCTTCTTTTAATTCAGTTAAAATTAAGTTGCTAATAACACAGGGAAACAAATGATAGAGAGATTAATTCTAACTTCAGGAACCACAGAAGGCTTCCCAGAAGAGATGACACTTGGGCTCAATTACTAACAGTGACTTGTGATTTTATAGGTGGAGAGTGGACAGAAGGGCACCTTGAGTTAAAGGACCAGTATGATCAGAAGACAATCAGAACCACCAACCACCACTTCTTGGAATTAACAGGTTACATTCAGAAGCAGAGGTAACTTACCTGGGTGGATAAAAAACAAAGGTGAAGATTTTTCTAACTTGATATTAGCTAGGCAGATGGTATTCCTTAGGTGCCAGCTATCGATCTGCAATATCTCTGAAATTCTTGGGGACTTATATAATGGAACGGCACCAAGATGGTGAGACGAAGTGACAAACAGAATTTGACATCTAATAACCTTTCAAGTTGTAAAAATGGCTAGTAATAACTGGGACAACTCTTAATAGGAATATAATGTATGTAATGTACACGGGAAAAGAAATCTCAAATGAAATCTAGAAAATGATTCACTATGCACATTGGACAGGAACAGATCCGGGGCTATAAAGTTGAACATAAATCAATAATAAAGTTATAACACTGTCTGAGGGTCATGCTTTGGGGCCTCTTGAAAGGTGAGAGAGCTTTGGAAGAAGATTCTTTTGCTACACCAGTCCCAGATCCTTTAGCTTGAGGCACATGATAGACATAGCATTTACCAATGTCCATTCTCTGGTAAACACTCTTATGGAGAAACATGGATATCAGGCCAAGTTATAAGTGTGTAATTCAATTGGTTTAAGCCAATAATGATTGTAAATACCACAGATGCTCTTATAAAATTTAACATAGTATTTAGTTTGGGATGGAGGTGGGGTTGGAAAACGGTGTGAAATAAGAATTAGGTTATCATTCTATGCAAAGCAAAAAGACATAAACAAATGAAAGTATTACAAATGATTAAAGGCACAGAAAATGGGGCCTCTGAAGGAATATTATACTCACTGAGTATATAATTCAGAGAAAAGAGAACTGAAGGGTGTCCTAGTAGCACTCTGAAGGAAGGTTTTTGAGAAAACTAGTGATCAGTTTTAGGTCTTCACATGATTAGATTCAACTTTGAAACATCCTCAAATTACGGAATTACAGATATTGAAATTAGTTGAAAGAATGCTGCTTTGCTAATAGAAGTGATTATTAGATATAGGAATTGACCCAGGACAACGCCTGGATGTCAGACTGTCTCACTGAATTTTGGCTCTCCCACTTGGTAGCTGTGTACTTAACTTCTCTGAGCAAAGTTACTTAACTTCTCTGGGCCTCTATATTTTTATCAGTAGATCAAGATAAAAAGTAGTTGCCATCTCAAAGGGTTTTGTGAGGATAAATGTACTAATACAAATGAAAGAACTTAGAATAATTCTGGAACATAGTAAAGGCTCAATAATTATTAGCTCTTATTACTATTACTTGAGCATAATTGGTGCTCATTGACTATCTATTGATTGATTATCACAGCTAGTGCTGCCAGATTTTCATCTATCTTAAACAATAATGGCAATAATTTTGGGGGCGTGGTTTAGTTAGAGCCTTGTTTGCTTGAATTATATACTGCCCTGGTATATAGTTTTTTATTCCTAAGCAGGTGTGCAGTAGATGTGCACAAAATACTTCTGGATGTTAAAAGGCAAGATTTAGTAACGAAATGCATTTGACAACTCATTGTGAAAACAGGTTCTGCTAATTAATTGAAGGCACTGAATGCATTTTGAGGGGTAGCCCTACATCTCTGAATGCAGAGATGAGACAACTCTGCAGAGAGAGACAACTGTCTCAAAGCTTAGGATGTTTGAAATTGGAGCCCAGCTCCATAGTCTGTGACAATGCACAGTGGTTGATGAGTTAGTTCTTGAGGCTTCTGAATTTTAATGATGCTGAAGATGATATTGTGTGTCCTTCAGCTTGTTAGAGTGACACCAGCACTCCATAAATCATAATACCTGTGTATTGTAAAATCAATAGCAAAGCGCTATCTCAGCGCTAACCCTTAATAAGTTTTTCAGTGCTCTAACAGCTTAAACTTTGCCATAATGCCATTGGTCCTGTAGGTTAGGATCAGAGCATGCTTAATTTGTTTTGTAATAGAGACTTTTCACTAATGAAGGACCGATTAGTTAAGCTTTGGTTGCCACTCTGGTGATCAGTTGGCAGAACAGCTTCTGCAATTAAACTCGTGTATCTCTGTCCTAAAGCAAAAAAGGAGGCTTAAACAGTCAATAAATGTTAATCCAGTCACAACCTGTCTCTGCCTTTGAAGGCTGCCCAGGAGGGTTTTTTTCCCCCACATCACATTTTTTTCATCCTGTTTTAAATGTGGTGGTCCCCATGGAGTCGCGATGTGGCGTACATGACCTCCCACGGTTCTGTAATAAGATCTGGCATGCTAACAACATCGTCTACAGATCTGTCATCTATGGGTCTGTCCATCCCTCCCCCTCCCTCATCTTCTCGTCTCTTTATCCAAGGTTGAAGAATAAATGAGCAACTGAAGCTCACGAGACCTACAGAAGAAATTGGGTAAGTATGTATGAAAAAAGGAGGGTGTGCTTTTGTGTTGCTAGGCCATATATTATGGTCTCTCTCTCCCACTTTCACTACATACGTATGGCTGGGATGGCGTAGGAAAGCCTCTTCCTTGTTTGCTTTTATTGCAGCGAATGTGGGTTATAATTATCACTGATGCCAGGAAGTGAGAGCACAGGGCAGAGCCAGCAAGCAAAGTGGAACTTCAGAATAATTTCCAGGATTGGGAAAGAAGGAGAAAAAAAGAAAAAACTTGGAAATAAAAAAAATCTTCTGAAAACTATTTAGTACTCCCCATGTTATGTGTTCTCAAAATTCCAGATATTTTCCATTGTCTTTTAAGTACTCATTTACATAGGAGAGAGGAGTAAAGACTGATAGCCAGAGAAGAAAGTGGCTAATATAGACTGTGGCCCAGCGACTTGTGGGTGAACAAAAGAGAGTGATCTGAAAACATAAATGTCCTCTGTTAGATCCCAGACCACATGCTTTGGGAGTCTAGTGACATTTATTTATTTTTTTCCTCTAAGTAGGAGCTTGCATTCCATAGGGCATGCTTGGGGTCCATTTTACTTTGTATAATTTAGCCTGTGTTCTTGATTAGAAGTTTCAAAGTTGTGGGGAAAGGATATGCAAAGGAGAGTGAGTGGGCAAAAGCACAGAAAGTTAGTTTTCTCTGAGTCACCTGTATGGGGTGGCAGTGCTGAAAATTGATAACTGGGTACAAATCAAAATAGTGGGAATCAAAATAGGGAGGAATAGGATTTAACCTGCTCTTAACCTGGTTTTGTAGAACTATTGTTTGGTTGGCACTTAATTTGGCATACTGGTAATTTATGATAAAATTTTGTCATTTAGAATAAGGTAAATTAGTACTCAGTATTAACTTAAACTATGCTTTTTTTTAAAGCTTTCTGAAGCTGGAGAGCTCTTTCACATGGGTCTTCTTCCTGAAATGCAAACGCTAGGGTAAGATCTGATAGCTATGGAGTAGGCAGGAATTAATCGTGTCCCTAAACCCATTTATTTTTGAAGAATCCCCAGTAATTTCTCTGTGACTCGTTGGTTTTTCAGGGAAAAGAGTTTCAAAGCAATGCCATAGAATATACACAAATATATAGACTTTGTTTTAGTAAAGGCAGACCCTTTCAATTATTCAATTGCTCAGTTAACAGGTATTTATTGAGTGTCTACTATGTATTCCAAGTCAGGTACAGAAGAAACAATGAAAAATAAGACAAGCATGGTCTCTGCCCTTAGTCCTATGCCCACTGTTGGGAACTCTAAAAATACGCAAAGAAATACATTTAAAATTAAAAAAACCCCACATATCATGAGTATAGGCAGCAAAAAATAATTAGTGCTACTCAAGTAATTTATGACCCTAATGGACACTAAGCCATGTGCTGCAAACCTTGATATTCAGTTAGTGGCATCTTTCTGAGCTCTCATTCTGTAAAAAGCACTGTCAGATACTGTGGGTAATTGTCAAGAACATTAAAGAAGTTCAGTTCTCAAACTTATAATTTTACTTTTCTCCCTCAAGAATGTAAGATGGAATCTATATGTCAGAAAAACTGTAATCAATTAAAAAGATGTAATATGTATATTTAGACTTCATTTTTTCATTTTACATTATAGACATGTTGCCGAACTGTTGGCTGTACAGTGGTATCGTTTGAAATGCATGTTTAAAGAAATCCTGCTGTGATTCTTTTTACTAAACAGAGGAGAACCTTTAACGTGGATAAATTACTAGATATTTTCTGTCCTCTAGGTCTGAGTTTTGTAAATTGGGTTTTCCTGATCAGCAGACGTGTGCACACGCAGGTATAAAGACTCTCAGAGAGTCTGAGTAGCCAGAGGCAGGAAATGCGGGTTGGCCCTGCCACGGAATAGTTAGGTAGAACTGACTCAGCAGCCTGTGATAGGCGGGGGGCCACTTGCTCCTGGACTTTTCATATTCTGGATGCTCCCAACAGCCCCAAACCAAGGAGGGTCCTTCTGAGTTAGCAGTAGGGAGTAAGCAGGAATCGAGAGAAGGAAATCAATATCGTCATCAGTGTTGTTTAACATTTCTTTGTTAAGCTTTGCAGCCTAACAAATATTTAACAACTCTTTTGTTCCATACTCTGGTTAACCAAGAAACAAATCCAGAAGGAAAGGAGCTCTGTTCTCAAGCTTCTGGGAGAGAACTTACTGTTCTCTTTAACTAATTAAAGGCCATTAAAAGCATGTGGGTTTTCCCTTAAGCCTTTAATTTAAATAGACAGAAGCAACTATGTTCCTAGTGGAGGAGCCTCTTCTTTCCTTTATGTGTGGATGGCACAAATATCATCCCTGTGGTGAGGACTGTGGCTGGACAGAAGAATGGTGTATGTTGAAATGGAAAAGGAGGTTGGTAGCAAGGGAGGAGCCTCTTTGGCCCCTTGGCCCTGACCCACAGTCTCTTCCCACTCAGGGAAGCCCACTCGGTGCCAGGTTACTGGCTCCCCAATTCCCTCCCATTCTTCCCAGTATATATAATAGGAACAGACAGAAGGAATTCTCATAGTGCACTGGTCTCCAAAGAAGCAAATACAGCTTGTTCAATAGATATGCATAGCTCAGTGGTAGACTGCAAAGAAGGATAAAATTAATCTTTCTTAGGGCAGAGCCTCTGAGGTTAAACAGATGGTGCAGGTGCAGTGCACCTACTGAGACCCAGTTTCTGCTCTCTGTAAAAACGCTCATGTGGTTTTGGGGATGAACCTCTTCTGAAGAGGATTCAGAAACTTGCATTTAATTCTCAGTTGTGTAAATCTGTTTAGACAGTTCCCTTGGAATGGGCCCCTTACATTTCTCTGGTAGAACCTTTCTGATTCTTCATCTTGTTAGGGTTACCATGAGAGTCGGGCATACTGGGAATCTAAGACTTTGGAAATTAAGCTCCATTCTCACCATTTTTTTCAGGATTAGAAAGTCCTGCCAACAACAAGCCAGGCTAATTTGAGAGTTATTGTGGGTAGAAACTGAGAAAATTACGAAGCAAAAGTTCCGAAGTCAAATTTGTGGAGGGGAAAGAGAGTCGACTGTATCGTGAATTACAGCAAGCAGGGTAGAGTGTGAGGTCTGATACGATACATTTGAATACCTGCTTTGCCATTTAACTTTGTGACTCTGAGTAAACTTATTTAACCTCCTGGAGCCTTATTTTCATGGGATTGCTGTGAAATTTTATAGAAAACACATATATAAAGCACCTAAAACAGCAGGCACAAGAGCCGTCGCTCTAGACCTATTGATTTCCCCATTCGTTTTACTTTCTTTTTGTTTTTTGGCTAAATTCAAATACTCATGCTCTTTTAACCTTTTAAGATAAAAATGCCTACAAACAAGACAACACTATAGTTAGCAAGGTTATAACAAACAAAACTCAAGCTAAGTAGATAATATTTAATTTTATTTGTCTATGGGGTGTGCTGTAGTAAGTATATGGAGTTTGTGCATTTCCCATTTCCTCTTGCCAAGATGTAGAAAATGAAATTGTCATTTGTAAGCATTAACGGATAATGTGAAAACACTGGTATCATTGTATAGCTTCGCTCTCAATAAGCCCTGCTAATGTTTAGGATTTTATTCCACAGTATGATGATGGTTAACACGTGCTAATCATGAAAACACATTAATATCCCTACGACTGAAGGCACTGTACACTATTTCCAAATCTATTTGAGCCAGGCTAAATCCTAGACCCACACTGTGAAACAGAACTAGTGTGTGGCAAGCAACAGTTTTTCCTAAGCCCCAATAATTCAAATATTTTCATTAAAATACACAAAACCCTGGACTTACTTGAAGCCTGGAAAGTGCATTTATTTTTATCCTTTTCAAACAAAGAAGCTGAAAACATCAGAAATAATGAAAGTGGCATATTTTTATTGCTTTGTTCTTATAAGAACTGATTTTTAATGAAATTTAGTTTAAAACAAAAAAAATCTCATTCCTGTGCTGAACCTTTTTGCATGGCACATTCCAGCCTGGAGCTATCTTTTATTGGCCAAGTTATAAACCCCAGAAAAGGGGGTTTTATAGTGGAAATGCTGACAGAACCCACATACTGCTACTGAGCGCCTCTCTAATTAGTCTGAAATCCTGAAAGCTGAATTCCATAATATGTGGCCTGTACTATAGCGAGATTACAGTGTGGGCCAAACCCCAAGCTTAACTGGGCGTTTCTCATGCAATCAGGGCTTCCCATCAGACTATGGTGCAGCCTTTTACAGTTGTAAAATGCTAGCACTTTTAAGCAAGAGAAGTCCTTATTGGTCCTCTTACTTATTTAAATGTTAAACAGGGCTGTTTGGATATTTTTTGATAATCTAGGAGTCCCTGACATGCAGACCCCACTTTGCAGATAAGCTTCCACCTGGGCCTGGACAGTTGCATTTCTGGGGATTCGTTTTAGCACTTATTTAAACACCTTCCATAAAGCCAGCTTTATCTGTGTCCAAGTGTTTGGTGTTAATGTTGACAGAGAAACATCCTGCCAGGGCAGTGGAGTGAGTAAACAACAGGACCTGTACAGCTTTACAGCCAGGAGTCCGTTTTGCCTCGCCGCCCTCTCTCCCCTGCTCCCACCCCAACTTGCCGTATTTCGGCCCTCTGTTTGCCTGGAAAGATGAACAGGCGCTCATACTTGCTGGGTACAGGTCTGATAGGACCTATGTTTTTTTGCAGCTGCAAAGCCCAGTCAAAAGATCCCTCAGCTAAGGTGCCCTAGCCTGGACTCAAGCTGGGCCAGCTCTTCCCCCAGGGCACTACTTAAGAAAAAATAGAAGTTCCAGGTTCAGTTAAATAGGGAATGCGTGTTAGGTCCACAGCTTGTGAAGTACCCTCCCCCTTCCTCCAGTGCGACCTTGATTTCCCTCTTATTTCTCCTTCATCTTTTAGATGACTGGGCTCCTCCCACCACGGGTTTCAGCATCCTGAGGTGTTCTGCCATGTTCAAGAGGTTAGGCGACACACTGAACGAGTCTCCTAACTATCAGTGACTATTGTCCAAGGGATACATGTCCCCAAAGTAAACGACCAGGCTAACGAAATGTCAGAAAGACTCAAAGTTCTCACAAGTGCCATCCTGGACTATAACCCTGGTGCCTCGTGGCTGAGGGCTCTACAGGCATAAGGTTGTCACCCTGAAAACCTAAAGAACATTTTAATGAAACTGGCAACCAGACAGCCTTTCTCTTGGAACTTGCTATTCCTTTGCACAGTATGTTTGGTCCAGACATTACTCCTTGGCAATTTTCAGGGACTAGGACTCTACTTTATCCCCGCACTCTTGTTTCTTGACTACTGTTCCTTCATTTCTACATTCCCTAATTAGTAATGTTTGAATCTGACCTTTGGAACTCAAGGATGGTCTAGGAGGCCAAAGCTTTTCTTCCCACTAACAGGAAAGGGGAGTCACAGGAAGGGTTTTTCACCCAGGAGGACCCCCCCAGAGCCCTGCTTGTTTCTAACATAGCCCTCCACCCCCCGCTTTTTTGATACTCCTTAATCTTGAGAGGAAGAGGTGGGAGACAAGAAAGAGAATAACGTTTTGGATAAAGAGGTTAATCATAAACTCGTCAGAGAAACTTGAGTTTAGGTGCCAAAATGGGTTTGGTTTGCCTATTGCTCAGCAGACCAAAACTCTGAGACACCAAGGGCTGCAGCAATGCGAGGAAATAGGAGAACAAGCCTCGGCTCTGCCTTCCCGTAGACAAGGGGCTGGGGTATTTATGGGATGAATATAAAGAAGCGGGGCCGTCTGGGGCTTGGGAGGCGTGGGGAGCACGGGGAAAAGTGATTGGAAAAAGGTGCGGTAATCGTCGTAGCTCTGTGCAGGTGTACCTGAGCTACAGGCCTCTGCACGTGCTTAGGAAGATCTGAGGGTGGAGTTTTAGCCCCTCTGACATCAAAACGTAACTGAGCAGACACTTGCGCATGCCCAGTTGGAGGGTCCGTGGTCCTATCCAGTTTTAACCAGCTCAGCTTGAACTAGACACACCTGACTCCAAGTTCCTGGAAAACAACTCAGGCAAACCTTCTATTGTTTAGGCTTGGGCCGCTTGGAGGGCCTGCATGTCTTTTGTAGCGACAATTAAAACGACCTTGATTAGTGAAGGCAGGTGAAATGGATTTGATTAAGGATTACCCATGGTTTCAAAATGACATTTTAATGAAGAAAACCTTGAGTAAAAAAATGATACAAGATTGGCAACTCTCTAAGATTTAGCTGATTGAACTTGGAACAGAGTACTGAGACTCCAGGAAAGGCACTGGAGCAATAGCATATTAGTGGACTCATTCTCAGTGGGTAAACTACAGATAGAAAAAAGAGGGCAGACGGAACTGGACAAGCTGATCCTAAAGTTTGCATGAAAGATGAAGAATCAAAAATAGTCAAGGCACATTTGAAGAAGACAGGAAGGGAGAATCCATCCTAAAATATGTCAAAGCTTCTCATAAAGTTACAGTAATGAAGACATTGGGCTATTGGTTGAAAGACAAATAGACCAATGACAGAGAACACAAAGCCCTCAAACAGACATATGGGCATTTAGCAGTTCTAGAGATAGCATGAGATCTCAGGGACATCACACTTTTTAAATGATGCTTGGACAAACGGATAAGCAGGTAAAAATGTAGATTTTTAAATGTCATATATAAAAATGCATTTCAGAAGTGAAAAGGAAAAAGTTTAAACTTTTAGTTTAAATATGGAAAATATCCACATAAAATGGGCTAAAGATTTGTTAAATAAGATGCACAAACCACAGGAAGAGACTGATAAAGTAAACTAACTGAAATTAAACTGAGAAACAAGCTGCAGACTAGGAGAAGATATCGCAATAAATATAACTGATAAAAGAGTGGACTCTGTATGTGTGTGCATGTGTGTGTAGGCACACTTATTTACTTATGAGTCCTGGGAGTGTAAATTGCCCAATCCCTTTGGAGAGAATCTGGCAATATCCAATGTGGTTACAGTTGAGCATATTTCATAACACAGCAATTCCTAGTCTAGTGTATACAGTAAAGAAACTTTTGTCAATGTGTATAAGGAGTCACAAGACTATTCAATGAAGTACTGAAATGATAAAGAATTGGAAACAACATAAATATTTATCAATTATGAAACAGAAAAATAAATTGTACAAGTTTTGGCAAGGATGTGGAAAAAAGGGAACACTCCTACACTGTTGGTGCGAATGTAAATTGGTGTAGCCACTGTGGAAAACAGTATGTAGGTTTCTCAAAAAACTAAAAATAGAACTATCATATGGCCCAGCAATTCCACTCCTGGGTATATATCAGAAAGAAACAAGAATGCTAATTTGAAAAGATACATACACCCCAATGTTCACAGCAGCACTAATTACAATAGCCAAGATATGGAAGCTACCTAAGTGTCCATCAACGGATAAATGGATAAAGAAGATGTGGTATATATATATAGATTGGAATACTACTCAGCCATAAAAAAGAATGAAATTTTGCCATTTGCAGCAACATGGATGGACTTGGAGGGCATTATGCTAAGTGAAATTAGTCTGACAGAGAAAGACAAATACTGTATGATATCATTTATATGTGGAATCTAAAAATTGCAACAAACTAGTGAATGTAACAAAAAAGCAGACTCACAGATATAGAGAACAAACTAGTAGTTACCAGTGGGGAGGGAGGATGGGGCAATATAGGGGTGGGGGTGGGAGACACAAACTATTGCATGTAAGATAGGCTCATGGATGTATTATACAACAGGGGAAATATAGTCAATATCTTATAATAACTGTAAATGGAAAGTAACCTTTAAAAATTGTATAAAAATTTAAAGAAGGACTTCCCTGGTGGAGCAGTGGTTAAGAATCCACCTGCCAATGCAGGGGACACGGGTTTGAGCCCTGGTCCGGGAAGATGCCACATGCCGCAGAGCAACCAAGGCCGTGCACCGCAACTACTGAGCCTGTGCTCTAGAGCCCACGAGCCACAACTACTGATCTCCATGCGCCTAGAGCCTGTGCTCCGCAACAAAGAGAAGCCACCACAGTGAGAAGCCCGCAACAAAGAGTAGTCCCCGCTTGCCGCAACTAGAGAAAGCCCGCGTGCAGCCAAAGACCCAACACAGAAAAAAAAAAAAAAAAAAATTAAAAAAATAGCTAAAAAAAAATAGATTGTTGTAAAATCATAAAATGGAATAATGCTGTACAGTGGTTAAAACGAATGAATTAGATCTACATGTACCTCTGAGGATACATCTCAAAGACATATAGTTGATTGAAAAAAGCAATTTGCAAAGGATATATACAGTATACATACACTTTGAAACTATTAATAATTTTTAAAATTCACTAGATACTTCTATTTTGTTATGGGTAAATATATATGTTGAAATGTACAATGATAAAGTTATAAAGGCAATGTTGTATCTTGCAGATTGTGATTTCCTCTGGGGAGCAAACAGGAGGAATAGTTAAATCTACATAGTTTTATAAATTTTATAAAAGTGTCTATTTGTATTTTAAATCTCATCCTCTTAATATTTTTCTTTTTATGTATAATTTACCACGTACATAGGTTACTAGTATAGTCAAACACACATATTATTAATATTTATGCAATCATTATGCAATCACATGCAATCATCTTATGCAAACTGTTTTTGAAATACTTTTTCACTTACATATAAACAACTTTCTATATCAATACATCATTTTCTTCAATATCATTTAACTAGTACCCTTTCTGTTAGACTTTTTGTAATAGTTTCAACAATAACATATTTCTTTCTGATTATAAAAATAGATTCACTGTAGAAAATATAAAAAAGAGAAAGAGAAAATTTTAAATCACTCATAATCCTACTACTCAAAGAAAAACAAAATTAATATTTTTGTGAGTGTATTCTTCTATTCTTGTGTGTTTGTACATTTGCAGTATATAGACTATAATTCTAATTTTGGAAAAACTATTAAAAACTAGCATATATAGTTTTGCCTTTTTTTAACTTAACATTTTATCATAAGCATTTCTCCATATCATTAAATATCTTTAAAAACTTAAATTTTAATAGTTGTATAGTTTCCATCAAATAGATTGACCATAAATTATTTAACCAGGCCTATATTGTTGGACACTGATAATACTTACAATTTGCCACTATTGTAAATAGCACTGTAATAAACACTGTTATATAGAAACTGTGGTAAGCCTTGGTGATTATGGTAGACTCTGGGTCAAAAGCTAAGGACTTTTTAAGGCTCTTAATACATATTGCCAAATTGCTTTCCAAAAAGAATCAGACAATATTTTATACCTACATGTAAGTGATATGGGGATATATTAAAGACATTAAACATTTTATTTTTATATCATCTAAGTGGGCATGTTAATTCATGGAATGAGTCTGTCCTTGAATTTGGTAGAAGAATCTATGCTTATGATTTAATTGCTTGCAATCCGTGCAAAAAAGTAGTTCTTATAAGGATAAAATGTTTTCATAATTGAAACATTAGTCATCTGACTTGATAAATGTTCTTTTAGGACACACTGGGAACTGAAAGAAAAACCTGAATGTTTCTTTTGTGGTATAAAAACAAATGAACACATATGGAAATACTATAAATTTACATATTAAGGGTGCCTCAAAAAATAGAGAAAAAATACACATGGAAGAAGAAAAGATTCAATGTTTTTAAAATAATATGTACCATAATTGGAGCTTATTTATAAAACATTTTCATTATTAAAACCAAAACATATGGTTGTTTTTCACAAGAGTTGGCAAGTGTTTTTATTGCTTTATAAAAATATATTGAATTATGCTCTATAAATCTAATTGGCATACAGATTTTTAATGGTATATATTCTTTCATTAACTTAGAGCTGTTTTCCATAAATGCCAAATAGTGGTTAAAGCTCAAAATGAGAGCTTACGAGGTTAAATCTAGGTGTTAAAAATTCAGACAAATCAGATTTTGAAATATAATTTTAGAATACAATCTAGGTCTTTTCAGATTTTCAGGGGAGGCTGATTCAAGTGATTTCTAAAGGAATGCTTTATTCTAACTTCCACTTTGAAGTATAAATACTACCAATAGAAAAGCAAAGATTTGGGGATGTTAAGTAGTTTTCAATTCTAGAAGTCGATAAAGGTCAGGGCTCCCTGGCCACAAAAATGGGTTATGTTTACTGTGTTCATTCTTTGTAACACTCAAACGGATATGAAATTTCACTGATAATTTTTGCCAACAATCCAAGATGGAAGAGCCTTATGGAGATAAAGACAAAACTGTCACAATTGCTTCTTAGAATGTGAAAACGAACCAAAGTTAAAATGGTATTTTGTTGAAGTTAGGAATTCAGTTCCAAATAACTCAGCTTTAAAGGTTCAGTCTATCAAAATAGTTTTTGTCTCTCTGTGCCACTTCCTGCCTTTCATGAATGGGCTCTGAGCCCCTCCAGATATCAATGACAGTGCCTACCAGGCCTCTTTGGGAGATGACTGGGGAAGGAGTGCTCATATGCTAGGGAGATAGGGAGTGGATGGGAAGGGAAGCATGATTATTCTTCTTGGAGCTCCAAGTCCCAGCTGCTAGGTCCCAGGAGATCAATGGGTGTCACATAGGTTCCAGGGGTAAAATAGGAATGTTGTAATTTGTTGAGTTTATATCTTGACTTTTACTATTGACTTTTATTATTGAGAGAAAAAAGTGAGAGAAAGAAATTAAAAGAATAAGTTTTATGCAGACCCAAAGGTGAACTCTTAACTGTTGACTCCAAACCCAAAATACACTGAACAATAGTAGAGTAGGTAAATAAGCCCATATTTCTTTGTTTTTCAGAAACAGATTATAATTGTTTCTTTAGGGTAAGATTAATTTATTAATTGGTATATATTGATTGCTTATTATGTATCCAGCTATGTGCAAATGAGACAAAGAGGTATTAGCCATGGTTTCCAGCATGTAAGGAGTTAATATATTTGGGGACCTTAAGGCACAGAGGAAAATGAGACTGAACGATAGCAGCCTTCTTTGAAGCTGACATTGCCATAGGACCTCACTCTGCTAATGACATCTATGTGTTCTTAGGGTCACTGGACCCATTCTATTAATGACTAAGCCTATAGTTCAGACAGTTAAGCATCCAGAAGGCACAGCTAACACATCCTCAACAAAGGCACTGTGACTTTAGTGCTAGGAAAGAGAGGGGAGACATATAGCATAGTGGTCAAGAACTTTGGCATTGGGGTTAAATTAGAACCAAGTTCAAGTGCTTCACTACTCTGCTAGCTATATACTTTGGGCAAGTGACTTAAACATCCTGAACCATAGTTTTCCCATCTGTAAAATGCAGTATGTAGCTCAGAGAGCTGCTGTAAGGATTAAAAGAGTGTTGCATGAGAATGCCTAGGACATAAATACTAGATTTCCTTGACTTTAAGATGTTATCAGTTGGACACTGCACCATTGGTCAAATAACAGCTTTGGAGACAGAAGAAGAAACATTAGGTTAAATACAAACATTAAAATAAAACCTGCTGGTAGTATATGTTTATGTACTTTCTTGTTATACTATAAGTCTGCAACCTAGCTTTCTGCATGTTGAGATAGAGTCTGCTGAACCACTTTTGTAATCGATAGTCATGTGTATGTAGCAAGCCAGTGACATGTGGCTTTCCATAGCTGACACTTGTGATCTTGATCTTGTTAGCAACTTTTGGATTGAAAATATAATTTTTGAAGGTTATGGGAAAACCATTTCCTGTTTGGTTAAATGTGTGGCATTTTCTCCTGAGCTAAAGGAAGTTAAGTAGCTTTTCTTGAAAGGCAGATGCTTGAGAGACAATCCCTTACAATGCATGAATCAGTCACACCAGCCTCTTTTAGTTTTGGTAATTCTAAAATGTAATCTGCTAGATTTGGCAAGTTCTATTGTCTGTAGTCATAGTTCCAAGCACAGGCCAAGCATTCTTCTTTGTTCCCAGTACCTTTTTCTTTCAATGCTGCATCATACTGTAATCTTTTTGAAGAATTTTCAGGACAATTAAGGATACACCTTTAAAGAAAGTTCAACCGCTTGTGGTGCTACCAATGCAAATAATTTAACTGAGATGATAATCAGATAAACAGACACTTCCTGAGTAAGCCTGACTTCAGATATACCCATGCAAAAAACCTACTTGCCTAGAAGCCAGCAGTTTCCTTCTGACATCAACTGTAAGATTCCCCCCTTTCTCAGAAACATTAAAATGTGCCTCTGAAAAGGAAGGAGATGATCAGGTAGAGAAGGAGAGAGAGGGCCTTGCAGGCAGAGGAGGAGGCATATACAACAGCATGGAGATGAGAATGTTGGGACAGTTTGATGTGGGGATAGTTTAGGGTTTTGACAGGAAACCAGGATGGACTGGGAGCTCAGACACATTTGTTGAGACACAGGCTTGCAGCTCGTAGTAATTTGGGACTTAATAGTTTGAGAATCCATGAAAAGTTTCCAAGCAAAATAATGACACAACCTGGGCTTAGAAAAGACATTCTTTTGATACTGTGTGGGAGACTGGAGTGAAGCAGTTATGTGGATATATCGAAGGCCTGGGTAAGAATGCAATCTTCAACTAAATGACAGACATTTAGGAGGGAAAATTGATGATTTGATGACCAAATGGATGGAATATTCCACTAATTAGTTAGGTAGTCATCTAGTACGATCTCTAAAAACAAAATATTTTAGTTTCTGAGTGTGGGACAAAATAAACCAAAATATTTTAAAATTGTAATGATTGGTAGTCAATATCTTTTTTTTCTAAAGTGCATGTTTCCAAGGGTAGAGAATAGAATTTTATCTTTGCATATTTTTCCCTGCAAATAAGCAGTTATGGCCGTTGTCAAGGTCATGGTCACAGATGGAGACTCCAAGCCAGAGACCTTCAGATAGCTTGTCCACATAGCCAAGGAGCCACCAGGACAATTTTGACAAGTCTCTGTCTTCCTCCCTTCATCTTATTAAGTTTGGCAAGGAAGCTTTAGAAAGTAGGACAGGCAACTCAGCATTAGAGAACTGAAAGTAAGGAAGCAGGCCTTAGCTCAGTGAGGGGCAAATAAACATAGTTACAGATGTGGAACTGTAGCATTTAAGATAATGTTAAAGCATTTAGGAGTTAAACCTTCTCTTAATCCTTATTCTGTCAGGTAAGAAGCAAAACTAAGATATATTAGTATAGTTATCTAAATAAGTAACTTGCACTGTTAGAAAAACACCCAGCTGAGGATCCCATGGCACATAGGTATACCCTTTCGAAGAGCTCACCCTTGCTGTGAGCATGATGGTGGCACCTGTGCTACTCTAATCCAACCACCCAACACAGTGTGCTGAGTGTAGCCACGGAACCTGGAAAGCGGGAAAGGCCTTCGCTGAATTTGCCTTGCAATCTTAACCCCATTTCAATGGTAGAAATGTTTCACCTTCCAACATTCAAACATTCCAACTTCAATTCTCATCAGAGAAGAGAATTTGTTGCTGGATATATGGAGATACATGCAACGTGAGGAATTATCAAACTATAGAATTTGTTCAGGTCTCAATGGTGAATGAAGTTTTATTCAACCAAGGGATGAGGACCAAAGATGGGAAAGAAAAGAACATTAATGCAACTCGTTTGCAAAGATGACACTGGGTTTTATCACTTATCCTAGAACTCTGGATTCCATGTCAGGAACCTTTTTGGTTCCCCTACAGAGACAATGACTTTGGAGTTGATGCTTTTCATATATGTGAGTTTATAAGGTCATGCAGAGTGGCAATAAGAATAAATAAACTTGTAGCATACTGGGATTTTCCCTGAATTTTATAACCTCTGGATATAGCAAAGCTCTATCTTAGTGTAGTGTTGGGTTGGGAAACATATGTGTAATTTTAAGCAAATACATAAGTATAATGAAGCACTGACATACATATCTTCTGGAATTTATTAATAACATGAAACCATGATGAGTTCTATTTTCATTCCTTACTAAGCCATTTGTTCTTTATTCTATAAATACAAGCCAATGACACAATTGCAATTATAGAGGCTTATAGAAATGGAGGCCTCAAAGCCAAGAAATGAAAGATGGTAATACCTGAAGCAGCAATGATGAAATTGTGATTTGCTATTTGAAGTGGAGGCATGGAATGACAGACAAAATATGTTAAAGAATAAAACAAGAGGCTGTAGGACATCAGAATCTTTACAGAAAACTGCATTCAGTATGTATAGACATAGCCATACAGTTCTTAAAAGCATCAGATTAGAGAATATTTATGGAAGTGCTCACAAACCATAAAGCACTATAGAAATACGTGATTATTATATTATTATATTCTAGAATGAGAAAGAGAAAATACTTTGTAACTAACGTACTCACACATCATTTAGAATCTATCTTAGACTGATCCTTCAGGGCTCTAAGGGAGCTTTTCATTCTTCTTATTGTTTTGATGGTTTATGCATTTCTAATTATTACCACTTCTAACATATATCCTTGAGAAAGAGAAAAGCATAAAATTATGACATGAAGGAGACATTTTAAAGATGGAAAGGGAAAAGGAATTATGAATACAGGAGAGAAAAATAAAATTGGGAACAGAAAACTAAAACTCAAAATTATTTATCATTCAGTGAATTCAATCAACAAATATTTATGGAGTTAAATGCCTGTTAAATGCCAAGAATTGCTAGGGCCTGGGGATCCAGAAATGAAAAGACAAGGAAATTATATGTGTATTGTTGTCCTGAGTTCCTTGAAGAAAAATGATGCTTATCGGAAGCAGACAAAATTGACTATCACTGGCTTAGAGTACATTGACTAATATGTTTTCTAGTAGAGGGGATTCTTTCAGCTTCATGCATGATCTCGAGACAGCCAGAGGTACTGTTTTCACACAAGATGTGATCTGTTGGGTCATTGGTCAAATGGTTCGTCACGTGTCAGTAGCAGCACTTAGAAGTAATTTTATAGGCTTTTTTTTTATCCATCATGTCAAAAAATACACAGTATTGAAAAATACACATTATTTATTTTGAAAAATGGACAACCCTATCCTAGTCAATGAACTGAAGGAGTGGCATCAGGAATTTAATGATGGCTTACTGGAAAAAGAGGAGATATGACAGACGTTATTCATTTATGAGAGCCACAGAACAAAGGGGGACTGGGAAGCTGCTGTCACTGGTCTGGGGCTGTGAAACATGCTTAATACAACCAAGCTGCATTGATAATAGCTGAGGAATGCCTACCTGTTATTGATCTATACATTCAGGAAAGAAGATTTTATTCAGCAAAGATGTGAATATAAAATATGCCAAGTTCCTGTATGGGTAGCTGAGTTTTAGAAAAGAAACTATAAGGGGCAAAGGGCCTAGTAGCTCTACAAAGTGATACAGAGGGAGTATGTGCCTGCCTAGGAAAGTGTTGGCTTACACAGTATTTCCATTCATTACCTTGGTGGATTTACATGTCCTGGAGATGGATCCTCAGTTTTACAAGCTTAAAAATTTGATTTTTATTAGCACACCAAGAGTGAATTCATCTCTCAGGACCGATTTCATGGTAACTGAGCTCATGAGACTGATGTATAAAACCATAACTTACAATTTACTAGTTTTATTAATAGTGAAAATGTACCTGTCCCTGGAATGAACCTACTCCCAGCCCAGAAGATAGACTCAATTTTTCCCTCTAGGCAATCAAATTGTAATCAGAAGGTGACTTGGTGAGTGTTGAATCAAAACAAAGGGAGTTCAAAGAATCAAATGTTCAATTATGTCAGATTAATGTAACTTGATGCATAAGCTTACAACAGAAATGGCCTTGCCCAAGAGTTCTGAAAATCCAAAGTCCTCTGCCTGAAGCTCTCCTGACATGGACAGTGCTGTTTAATTTTTGTCTCTGAGTTATTTCATTTTCTTAGCTTCCACTGTTAACCAAACCATTCTGGTTTATAAACAGCCAGGTGGTAGAGAATTGCAGGAGAATCAGGTACAGTGTTTAGAGGAAAAACTTAGTGTGCCCTGGAAAATATACAAGGAACTATTATTTCATTTGGAGGTGATTTTGTTAGCACTGCCCATTTCCCTTGAATTGCTCTGCACACGTAGGTCACACGGCAGCTGGTACATGGATTAGGAAGTGGTGAACTAGAATTGATATCAAGGCCTCCGTTGCCATTACTAAAGAACATTGAACTGTGTGCCCCACGTGATCATGCTTTCCATCAGGAAGATACCTATGCTCAAGTTGGCAAACAAAAAACTGAACGCACAAACTGAAATTGAGATGGGAAAAGATTACGGGATAAAGAGAGTCTGTCACCATTGATAAAGGGTCAGGAGTCTCAGTGGAAAAACTGTCTTCCAAAGTGATGTTCTTTGGTTCCTGCCAAGCATCTTTTGAACTTTTTTCTTACCCTGTCCCACCTCTGCAACTGCAGTGCAGAATTCTCAACATGGTGGTAAAAATTTGGCCTCCTCCATGCAGCTCACTGTACTGAGAGAAGCTGAGTTATAAAAATGATTCTCTGAAACTGGAACAACGGACAGCGAGGAAGAATGGATGGCAAAGATGCTGCCTTTTCATGAAGATTTTATGTCAAACCACTAAGAGTTCCAGGAAGAAAGACTACCTCTTGGAAAGCCTTCCTTCATGCGTGTTCACTCTGAAGCCTTTAAGTAGGTCTTCCAGGCACCGCAAAGATGTTAGCCAGCATGTTATATCTAACGAATGCTGGCACAGCACAGCCGCATAAGAGAAGTCGGCTCCAGGAATCAGGGAGTGAGCTAAATTAGCCCACATGCTAAGCAGGCCCTACTGTTATAATGTATATGAAGCTTTGGGGTTTGAAATTTCCCTTCCAGAAGCATATTTTATTGCATTATCTCCCCAATAGACCTCAGCTTTATTCTTTCTTCGACAGCCTTTCTTCTGAAGCACGAATCCAAGGGGTTGCTGCCCCAAAGAAAGACATTGACAGCAAGGCAAAGATGGCTGATAGAACTGAAGCTGAGGGCAGGATGAACTACAGAGTGAATGTGTATAGTCAGGCCATGATTTCCTCCTATTTAGTTGTATATAACTTGATAACGATAGGAAGTGGGAGGGGGAGGAAAATATTCTTATACATTCTTATCCCTCCCTCCTCCTCTTTCTTCTTCTCCTTTTCCCTCTTCTCCTTCTCCTTCTTTCCTCCCCCCTCCCCCATATTGGACAGGCCCTTATGGAAGTGTTACATTCAATTTTAACTCCTCAGTAAAAACAAGATGTGGAAAATTCAAAAGTTTACTTATTGAAAAAGTGTCTTCTGAAGTGTATAGAAGGCATCTGCTTCTCAAATCCTCTACTGACATCAAGAGCTGCTATTCTCTAAAAGTGAATTTTGAGTCATGTTCAACTATTTCCTTCAGCTCCTAATTTCAATCAACCCATCTCTAATTCCTACTGAAACTTCATTTCTTTAATTTGACTCTTCCTGTTCACTTTCCCCATCCTGATTATCCTATCTAGAAATGACTATAATGGTAATTAAGTTGGTCAGTGGTAACCACTTCTGGTCTCTAGAGCTCTATATTTACCCCAATCTCAACCTCAAACGTCATTTTTATTATACCATTTTTCTAAGAGAAATACTTAATTTACCAAAGGCAAAAAAGGAGCTAAGTATTTCATCATCTTCAAAATTAATTATTAGGTATTATTTCTAGTCATCTTATTTGGGCCCCAAATAAGATGCACTTCCAGAATTAGGAAATAAGAACATGAAAAATCATGATAACTAGAATGAAAAGGTACCATAAACAAACTATGTTTAGTAGTTCTTGGAAATCATCTTGAAGCAATTCATCCTACTGGGAGACTTGTTAATATATTACTGATAAGATTGGAGTATCGCCCCCCCCCCCAAATACTCCAATCTAAAACTGAACAAAGATAAAATAAGATGCAATCTTATAGTGTAACACGAGACCATATATGACATATTGGTATCTTGGAAAAGAGGCACTTCGTAGAAAAGATGGTCAGGGAATTCTGTCCCAGATGCTCTGATTCTATAAGGTTGGTACGTATGCTTAGTCTGATACATGCTCATCTAGAGTCTGGGGTAGGGTAATGTGGTTTGGTACTGGGTAGAAATATCTGTCAAAGAACATTCTGTTCCCTTTGCTCTCATTCTGAGTATGCCACCTGACTTTATGCTAAATAAACTCATATGAGACTTGAATTAGGGGCCAATTTATCGATTTTGGGTTGGAGCTACAACCTAGGGAAAAACACCTGCTTCGTGTATGGGGCACTCCTTCTGAGTGAGCAGGTGAACTCAGAGGAGCAGGGATAGAGTTAGGGGGAAGGTCTGGGTTCACATGAGCTGAGCACTTGCAGACTGATTAACCTCACATTTATGAAACAGAAACTGAAAATGCTGACCTCAAAACAAACTCTTGGACCAGGAAGACCACATACATTTAAGCCAAGCAATCTCTCTGTACAAAATTCTGAAGGAACTTTATTTTGTTTCTAAACATTTCTGCTCATAAAAATCATCTGGGGAGCTTTCTAAAAACACAGACTGGGGGGCTTCCGGGAAGATGACAGAAGAGTAAGACACGGAGATCACCTTCCTCCCCACACATACACCAGAAATACATCTACACGTGGAACAACTCCTACAGAACACCTACTGAAGGCTGGCAGAAGACCTCAGACCTCCCAAAAGGCAAGAAACCCCCCACGTACCTGGGTAAGGCAAAAGAAAAAAGAATAAACAGAGACAAAAGGATAGGGACGGGACCTGTACCAGTGGGAGGGAGCTGTGAAGGAGGAAAGGTTTCCACACACTAGGAAGCCGCTTCGCGGGCGGAGACTGCAGGTGGCGGAGGGGGAAGCTTCGGAGCCGTGGAGGAGAGCACAGCAACAGGGGTGCGGGGGGCAAAGTGGAGAGATTCCCGCACAGAGGATCGGTGCCAACCGGCACTCACCAGCCCTAGAGGCTTGTCTTCTCCCCTGCCGGGGCGGGCAGGGCTGGGAGCTGAGGCTTGGGCTTCAGTCGGAGCGCAGGGAGAGGACTGGGGTTGGCGGCGTGAACACAGCCTGCAGGGGGTTAGTGCGCCATGGCTGGCCGAGGGAGTCCGGGGAAAAATCTGGACCTGCCGAAGAGGCAAGAGACTTTTTCTTCCCTCTTTGTTTTCTTCCCTCTTTGTTTCCTGGTGCTCGAGGAGAGGGGATTAAGAGCGCTGCTTAAAGGAGCTCCAGAGACGGGCGCGAGCCGCGGCTAAAAGCGCAGACCCCAGAGACGGGCGCGAGCCGCGGCTAACAGCGCGGACCCCAGAGACCAGCATGAGAAGCTAAGGCTGCTGCTGCCGCCACCAAGAAGCCTGTGTGCGAGCACAGGTCACTATCCACACCCCCCTTCCGGGGAGCCTGTGCAGCCCGCCAATGCCAGGGTCCCGTGATCTAGAGACAACTCCCCCGGGAGAACGCACGGCACGCCTCAGGCTGGTGC
This sequence comes from Aethalodelphis obliquidens, assembly GCF_003676395.1. Lineage (NCBI taxonomy): Eukaryota > Metazoa > Chordata > Mammalia > Artiodactyla > Delphinidae > Aethalodelphis > Aethalodelphis obliquidens. Next base: position 57,206,374 of record NW_020837946.1, on the reverse strand, counting down.
AACGTCACGCCGGCCTCTGGTGCCACAGGCTCGCCCCGCACTCCGTGCCCCTCCCTCCCCCTGGCCTGAGTGAGCCAGAGCCCCCGAATCAGCGGCTCCTTTAACCCTGTCCTGTCTGAGCGAAGAACAGACGCCCTCCAGCGACCTACACGCAGAGGTGGGGCCAAATCCAAAGCTGAGCCCCTGGGAGCTGTGAGAACAAAGAGAAAGGGAAATCTCTCCCAGCAGCCTCAGAAGCAGAGGATTAAAGCTCAACAATCAACTTGATGTACCCTGCATCTGTGGAATACCTGAATAGACAACCAATCATCCCAAATTAAGGAGGTGGGCTTTGAGAGCAAGATTTATTATTTTTTCCCCTTTTCGTGAGTGTGTATGTGTATACTTCTGTGTGAGATTTTGTCTGTATAGCTTTGCTTCCACCATTTGTGGGAGGGTTCTATCCATCCGTTTTTTGTTTTGTTTTAATTTTTTTTCTTAATAATTACTTTTTATTTTAATAACTTTATTTTATTTTACTTTACCTTCGTTCTTTCCTTCCTTCCTTCCCTCCTTTAGACAACGAATCATCCCAAATTGAGGAGGTGGACTTTGAGAGCAAGATTTATGATTTTTTCCCCTTTTCCTCTTTTTGTGAGTGTGTATGTGTATGCTTCTGTGTGAGATTTTGTCTGTATAGCTTTGCTTCTACCATTTGTCCTAGGGTTCTATCTGTCCGTTTTTTTTTTTCTCTTAATTATTTTTTTATTTTAATAACTTTATTATATTTTATCTTACTTTATTTTATTTTACTTTATCTTCTTTTTTTCCTTCCTTCCATCCTTCCTTCCTTCCTGCCTCCCTCCCTCCCTCCTTTCTTTCTACTTCTACTAATTCTTTCTTTCTACTTTTTCTCCCTTTTATCCTGAGCTGTGTGGATGAAAGGCTCTTGGTGCTGCAGCCAGGAGTCAGTGCTGTGCCTCTGAGGTGGGAAAGCCAACTTCAGGACACTGGTCCACAAGAAACTTCCCAGCTCCACATAATATCAAATGGCGAAAATCTCCCAGAGATCTCCATCTCAACACCAGCACCCAGCTTCACTAACGACCAGCAAGCTACAGTGCTGGACATCCTATGCCAAACAACTAGCAAGACAGGAACACAACCCCACCCATTAACAGAGAGGCTGCCTAAAATCATAAGTCCACAGACACCCCAAAACACACCACCAGACGTGGACCTACCCACCAGAAAGACAAGATCCAGCCTCATCCACCAGAACACAGGCACTAGTCGCCTCCACCAGGAAGCCTACACAACACACTGAACCAACCTTAGCCACTGGGGACAGACACCAAAAAACAACGGGTACTACGAACCTGCAGCCTGCAAAAAGGAGACCACAAACACAGTAAGATAAGCAAAATGAGAAGAAAGAAAAACACACAGCAGATGAAGGAGCAAGATAAAAACCCACCAGACCTAACAAATGAAGAGGAAATAGGCA
>NW_020837946.1:57192263-57204878 GCF_003676395.1 Aethalodelphis obliquidens | reverse complement strand
ATGCAAGAAACATTTAACAAGGACCTAGAAGAACTAAAGATGAAACAAACAATGATGAACAACACAATAAATGAAATGAAAAATACTCTAGATGGGATCAATAGCAGAATAACTGAGGCAGAAGAACGGATAAGTGACCTGGAAGATAAAATAGTGGAAATAATTACTGCAGAGCAGAATAAAGAAAAAAGAATGAAAAGAACTGAGGACAGTCTCAGAGACCTCTGGGACAACATTAAACACACCAACATTCGAATTATAGGGGTTCCAGAAGAAGAAGAGAAAGAGAAAGGGACTGAGAAAATATTTGAAGAGATTATAGTTGAAAACTTCCCTAATGTGGGAAAGGAAGTAGTTAATCAAGTCCAGGAAGCACAGAGAGTCCCATACAGGATAAATCCAAGAAGAAACACGCCAAGACACATATTAATCAAACTGTCAAAAATTAAATACAAAGAAAACATATTAAAAGCAGCAAGGGAAAAATAACACATATGGGAATCCCCATAAGGTTAACAGCTGATCTTTCAGCAGAAACTCTGCAAGCCAGAAGGGACTGGCAGGACATATTTAAAGTGATGAAAGAGAAAAACCTGGAACCAAGATTACTCTACCCAGCAAAGATCTCATTCAGATTTGATGGAGAACTTAAAACCTTTACAGACAAGCAAAAGCTGAGAGAGTTCAGCACCACCAAACCAGCTTTACAACAAATGCTAAAGGAACTTCTCTAGGCAAGAAACACAAGAGAAGGAAAAGACCTACAATAACTAACCCAAAACAATTAAGAAAATGGGAATAGGAACAAACATATCGATAATTACCTTAAATATAAATGGACTAAATGCTCCCACCAAAAGACACAGATTGGCTGAATGGATACAGAAATAAGACCCACATATTTGCTGTCTACAAAACACCAACTTCAGACCTAGAGACACATACAGACTGAAAGTAAGGGGATGGAAAAAGATATTTCATGCAAATGGAAACCAAAAGAAAGCTGGAGTAGCAATTCTCATATCAGACAAAACAGACTTTAAAATAAAGACTATTAGAAGAGACAAAGAAGGACACTACATAATGATCAAGGGATCGATCCAAGAAGAAGATATAACAATTGTAAATATTTATGCACCCAACATAGGAGCACCTCAATAAATAAGGCAAATACTAACAGCCATAAAAGGGGTACTCGACAGTAACACATTCATAGTAGGGGACTTTAACACCCCACTTTCACCAATGGACAGATCATCCAAAATGAAAATAAATAAGGAAACACAAGCTTTAAATGATACATTAAACAACATGGACTTAATTGATATTTTATAGGACATTCCATCCAAAAACAACAGAATACACATTTTTCTCAAGTGCTCATGGAACATTCTCCAGGATAGATCATATCTTGGGTCACAAGGCAAGCCTTGGTAAATTTAAGAAAATTGAAATTGTTTCAAGTATCTTTTCCGACCACAACGCTATGAGACTAGATATCAATTACAGGAAAAGATATGTAAAAAATACAAACACATGGAGGCTAAACAATACACTACTTAATAACGAAGTGATCACTGAAGAAATCAAAGAGGAAACAAAAAAATACCTAGAAACAAATGACAATGGAGACACGACGACCCAAAATCCATGGGATGCAGCAAAAGCAGTTCTAAGAGGGAAGTTTATAGCAATACAATCCTACCCTAGAAACAGGAAACATCTCAAATAAACAACCTAACCTTGTACCTACAGCAATTAGAGAAAGAAGAACAAAAAGCCCCCAAAGTTAGCAGAAGGAAAGAAATCATAAAAATCAGATCAGAAATAAATGAAAAAGAAATGAAGGAAATGATAGCAAAGATCAATAAAACTAAAAGCTGGTTCCTTGAGAAGATAAACAAAATTGATAAACCATTAGCCAGACTAATCAAGAAAAAAAGGGAGAAGACTCAAGTCAATAGAATTAGAAATGAAAAAGGAGAAGTAACAACTGCCATGGCAGAAATACAAAAGATCATGAGAGATTACTACAAGCAACTCTATGCCAATAAAATGGACAACCTGGAAGAAATGGACAAATTCTTAGAAATGCACAACTTGCGAAGACTGAACCAGGAAGAAATACAAAATATGAACAGACCAATCACAAGCACTGAAATTGAAACTGTGATTAAAAATCTTCCAACAAACAAAAGCCCAGGACCAGATGGCTTCACAGGCGACTTCTACCAAACATTTAGAGAAGAGCTAACACCTATCCTTCTCAAACTGTTCCAAAATATAGCAGGGGGAGGAACACTCCCAAACTCATTCTATGAGGCCACCATCACCCTGATACCAAAACCAGACAAGGATGTCACAAAGAAAGAAAACTACAGGCCAATATCACTGATGAACATAGATGCAAAAATCCTCAACAAAATACTAGCAAACAGAATCCAACAGCACATTAAAAGGATCATACACCATGATCAAGTGGGGTTTATTCCAGGAATGCAAGGATTCTTCAATATACGCAAAACAATTAATGTGATAAACCATATTAACAAATTGAAGGAGAAAAACCATATCATCATCTGAGTAGATGCAGAGAAAGCTTTTGACAAAATTCAACACCCATTTCTGATAAAAACCCTGCAGAAAGTAGGCATAGAGGGAACTTACCTCAACATAAGAAAGGCCATATATGACAAACCCACAGACAACATCGTCCTCAATGGTGAAAAACTGAAAGCATTTCCACTAAGATCAGGAACAAGACAAGGTTGCCCACTCTCACCACTCTTATTCAACATAGTTTTGGAAGTTTTAGCCCCAGCAATCAGAGAAGAAAAGGAAATAAAAGGAATCCGAATCGGAAAAGAAGAAGTAAATCTGTCACTGTTTGCAGATGACATGATCCTACACATAGAGAATCCTAAAGATGCTACCAGAAAACTACTAGAGCTAATCAGTGAATTTGGTAAAGTAGCAGGATACAAAATTAATGCACAGAAATCTCTGGCATTCCTATACACTAATGATGAAAAATCTGAAAGTGAAATCAAGAAAACACTCCCATTTACCATTGCAACAAAAAGAATAAAATATCTAGGAATAAACCTACCTAAGGAGACAAAAGACCTGTATGCAGAAAATTATAAGACACTGATGAAAGAAATTAAAGATGATACAAATAGATGGAGTGATATACCACCTTCTTGGATTGGAAGAATCAACATTGTGAAAATGACTCTACTACCCAAAGCAATCTACAGATTCAATGCAATCCCTATCCAACTACCACTGAAATTTTTCACAGAACTAGAACAAAAAATTTCACAACTTGTATGGAAACACAAAAGACCATGAATAGCCAGAGCAATCTTGAGAACGAAAAACGGAGCTGGAGGAATCAGGGTCCCTGTCTTCAGACTATCTTACAAAGCTACAGTAATCAAGGCAGTATGGTACTGGCACAAAAACAGAAAGATAGATCAATGGAACAGGATAGAAAGCCCAGAGATAAACCCATGCATATATGGTCACCTTATCTTTGATAAAGGAGGCAGGAATGTACAGTGGAGAAAGGACAGCCTCTTCAATAAGTGGTGCTGGGAAAACTGGACAGGTACATGTAAAAGTATGAGATTAGATCACTCCCTAACACCATACACAAAAATAAGCTCAAAATGGATTAAAGACCTAAATGTTAGGCCAGAAACTATCAAACTCTTAGAGGAAAACATAGGCAGAACACTCTATGACATAAATCACAGCAAGATCCTTTCTGACCCACCTCCCAGAGAAATGGAAATAAAAACAAAAATAAACAAATGGGACCTAATGAAACTTCAAAGCTTTTGCACAGCAAAGGAAACTATAAACAAGACCAAAAGAGAACCCTCAGAATGGGAGAAAATATTTGCAAATGAAACAACTGACAAGGGATTAATTTCCAAAGTTTATAAGCAGCTCATGCAGCTCAGTAACAAAGAAACAAACAACCCAATCCAAAAATGTGCAGAAGATCTAAATAGACATTTCTCCAAAGAAGATAAACAGACTGCCAACAAACACATGAAAGAATGCTCAACATCACTAATCATTAGAGAAATGCAAATCAAAACTACAATGAGATATCATCTCACACCAGTCAGAATGGCCATCATCAAAAAATCATCAACAATAAATGCTGGAGAGGGTGTGGAGAAAAGGGAACCCTCTTGCACTGCTGGTGGGAATGTAAATTGATACAGCCTCTGTGGAGAACAGTATGGAGGTTCCTTAAAAAACTACAAATAGAACTACCATATGACCCAGCAATCCCACTACTGGGCATATACCCTGAGAAAACCATAATTCAAAAAGAGTCATGTACCAAAATGTTCATTGCAGCTCTATTTACAATAGCCAGGAGATGGAAACAACCTAAGTGTCCATCATTGGATGAATGGATAAAGAAGATGTGGTACATATATACAATGGAATATTACTCAGCCATAAAAAGAAACGAAATTGAGCTATTTGTAATGAGGTGGATAGACCTAGAGTCTGTCATACAGAGTGAAGTCAGAAAGAGAAAGACAAATACCATATGCTAACACATATATATGGAATTTAAGAAAAAAAAATGTCATGAAGAACCTAGGTGTAAGACAGGAATAAAGACACAGACCTACTAGAGAATGGACTTGAGGATATGGGGAGGGGGAAGGGTAAGCTGTGACTAAGCGAGAGAGAGGCATGGACATATATACACTACCAAACGTAAGGTAGATAGGTAGTGGGAAGCAGCCACATAGCACAGGGAGATCAGCTCGGTGCTTTGTGACCGCCTGGAGGGGTGGGATAGGGTGGGTGGGAGGGAGGGAGACGTAAGAGGGAAGAGATATGGGAACATATGTATGTGCATAACTGATTCACTTTGTTATAAAGCAGAAACTAACACACCAATGTAAAGCAATTATACTCCAATAAAGATGTAAAAAAATAAATATAAATAAATAAATAATTAAAATCACAAGCGTATTATTTTAGAAAGGCACAAGTCCATGGAAGCCAGTGAAATAAAAGTGTTCATATAGGAAGTTGGAACTTGCTAAACAATCCACACACCTCATTTCATATGTTAGAGAACATTTGCAAATGCGGCAGAAGATCTATCATGCCTGATGTATTTAAGGGTTCTGATTGTGCGCTATGGTGGAAATACTATAAACGTCATCTATACATGATCTTTGCTCCTCTCCCCAGCATCTTCAGATTAAGCTGCTGAGGTGCAGGGTATACCCTTGACCCTTATGCATCTCCTTCCACTCTGTCTACATATAGTTTGTTTCACTCTATATTTTCACAGTAGGCTTTATCTATGTTTTAACGGATCCCCTCTTTGCATTACTCTGAGATGTCTTCCTGGTTAGTCAAGTGCCTGACACAATGCTGGGACACAAAGGGTAAATTTGGCAAATATTTCATAAATTATTCTTTTTTTTTGGAGGCTTTCATGGGTTTAGAGCTAGAAAGTGGTCTCATACATCCAAGGTGGAGTGACAGAGATTTCTTTCATGATGACTCATGATGAAAGGCAACATTCCTTCTATTGATATCAAATACTTTTATATACCTAATGCACATATATGCCCCAACATTATTTTCATTCAGCAAAGTAGAAATAAAATTTCCTCTAAGAAGATCAGAGGATGGATTCTGGGTAGTTTTGTTCTCTGTCTACAAATATTTTGCGTGCACAGTGGCCATAATTCCACTGAGGAATGCGTACTCTTTCCTATCTCAGTTTAGCTTGATTGAATACATTTATTTTGAAAGTTCACATGGCCAATCTTTTCTTAACAAACAAAAACATCAAATAATCCAACAAAAGAATTTTTTAGAATTTCATTATTAATTCCTAGTCCTTCTGATAGCAGTCTAGTTTGTTCTCAGCTTCACCATGAATTTAAGAAGAACCAAAAATGAGAAGAATGACTGCATAGTTCAGAAAAATTTTGAAATGAAATTTGATTTGTATAATCAATGAATCATGATGTTCTAGGAACGCTTAGTGACCTCAGAAGTCATCTAATCCAACTCCCTGATTTAGTAAATGTGGAAACTGAAACTCAAATTAAGAAACCTGTTGGATGCTCTACAGCTTGTTGGTGGCATATTCTGAACTACACTGTCTCTTCACCTTCATTCCCTTAACACAATTGGGAATAAATACTTAGAATTTATTCTTTTTCATCATCAGTTAAACTTCTCTACACCTGTAGGAGGCAGAGCTGAAGTTTAAGTGCCTCTCCTCAACTTCATGGATTCAAACTGGGAAATTCTTGATTACTAGAATTTTTTAAACCTCAGTTAAATGATATAACTTATATAAAGCACTACAGAGAGCATTTGGCAAATAGTAGATGATCAATAAAGATTTTTTTAAAATTCCTCTTTTTGTCTAAATTCCAGTTCAGACATTTGACTTTTAATTATTCTTTTCAGTAGTTGTATGTTTAAAGCAATGTTATTGGAATTGTAAATGTACCCTCTCTTCCCCTATCATATCCTTTATAAGACTATTTGTATTAGACAAAAACATGTAGGAGGTGGAGGATGAGGTCTTGGGCTCACAGGGTATCGAGCAAGATTCTCCGAGACCCTGTGGCACAAGGGTGTTAGCGACTCGTGTAGTTGAGAGACTGGGTTATAATTTGTGTTGAAGCTACATGGGTTTTCAGCAGCAGGTTTTGTACATAACAGGGAGTTTCTGGATCTTGTTAGCTCAGGGCAAAAAGTCATGCTTTGGAGCAGTTACCCCAGCAGGAGGAGAAAAGATGATGGTTGGTAATTACATCAGTTTTGCACTGTCGAGCAGATGTTCTTGCAGATAGATTTTGGCTGGCGTTTACAGTGTATCACTGGTGATTCCCATGATAGTGTCGGGGCTGCTACAAGTGGAAGACACTGCAGGTCTGTAAAACATTGTGAGAAGGAGGAAGAGGGAACCAGACAGCAGTCTGGAAGTTAAAAAGCAACTCTTAGAGAGAGCTCTAGTGAGATTTGTTTGGAGATGGTAGTTTTGCTGCACTGGATAATTAGATCTAATACATATCTGATAACTTATTTTGCTATTTAACTTTGAGAGTAATTTGGTAGTTGATCAGTGTTTGAAACAACAGATTATTTCTTCTTAAAGTAAGGGACAATTTAGAAAACAGATGAGGGAGCTGAACTTTGATTAAAACATACAATTAAGCAGCAAGATCAAACATGGAGTAATGGAAAAAAAAAAAAAACCACAGGAGCTGTTAGCAAGGAATGCTACCCATACGGCTAGAAATTCTGGCCAATTTCAAATGAGGCACAAATTGGGATGGTCAGCAATGCGGCACTGCTGGATAACAAAGTGCCTTTAAGGAAGAGCCTGTTTTTCCCCTCTTGACTTAAAAGTCTTTCCAAATTTATCCTGTTCATTTCTTTTATACTGACTTACTTTCTCTCTCTCTATGCTCTGGGATATATACGTATACTCCTAGCACTAGATCTTGGAATCTTCTTTTGTTGGTGTCATAAGTAACTGTAAAGTTTTGTCTATACACAGTGATGAGAATATTTTTTAGTTTACCGACAGGCAACATTAAGTTAAAAGATAAATTCTAATACATTGTAATTGCATTGGAATCCATAGCATTTCATTTTCCCTGGCCACAAAAACACTTTAAACACTGCCACCTGCTGCCATGGGGTCTTCTGGGTAAATGATCCAAAAAATAAAGAAAAGGAGGGAAGGGAGGGAGGGAGGAAGGGAGGGAGGGAGCAAAGGAGAAATAAAGAGAGAAAGAGAGAGAGGAAGGAAGGAGGGAGGGAGAGAAAAGAAAAAAAGAAAGAGAAAGAAAGAAGGAAGGAAGGAATAAAGAAAGAAAGAAAGACAGGAAGGAAGGAAGAAAGAAAGACAGGAAGGAAGAAAGGAAGGAAGGAAGGAAGGAAGGAAGAAAAGAAAGATCTATGGTGGCACCAGTGGAGGTGGGGAAAGGTGGGTGAATATGGGAGGGCCCAGTAGAGCATTTCATGTGCACTCGTGCTTAATAACACTTGAATGGTTTAATCAATGGATAAATGAAATGATACAAGATTCTAGAAAAGTCATTTCTGAGCACTAAGTTACCTATTACAGCACTGCCAAAAGAATTCTCTTTTGCAGAGGTAGTATACACTTGGGCATGTACCTTTTGGGAAACAGATGCACCATTGTTTTGTGAAGCAAATCTTTGGTCTCAGAATTGATTGGTAATATTAGGAGAGCCACCTGACCCACCTCTGTAGCTCTAAAGAGAGGACCCGTGTTCCTTCCTCACTCTCTTGGTTTACAATCAGCTCAAACTTGGCCTTTGTGTGTTGTTAGTTTCATCTTGTTAATCATTCAGTGATGTTTGTTATTTTTCTTCTTTCACAAAATGTCTATTCCTTCTTCTCTGCAAAATGGGACTACAGGAAGTTACTGTAATGTAACCAGATTTTTTTCACTTAGCAAAATATCAGAGGCATATTTTCACATATTAAACATTCCTCTGCAATGATATTTTAGTGGCTATACAGAGTGTGTTCCACTGTATAAACTATAGTTCTTGAGCATTCAAGTTTTTTCAATATTTTGTTATTATAAACTATGCTGTCATGAACAGCTTTTTAGCTAAATCTTTGCCATACCCATGATTATTCCTTAATATAATTTCAAAAAACTAGAATTACTGGGTCAAAGAGTGAGATGAATCTTAAATGGCAAACTTCAAGCACAATGGCAAGTGACGGGAGAGATGTTTGTGAAATGTCAGGATTTATTGGTATTTCCCCCCCACCCACCCCCACCAAAATGCCATCTAGCCCAGGGATAATTCTAGGCAAAATAATAAAGTGAGACTTTTGCTTTTAAGCTCCTTTTTATGTTCTCTTTTCTCTTTTTATAAACCCACTTTCTTTTTCTTTCCCAAAGCACTCAGTGTACTTTAAGTTATAAAGTTATGAAATTTTTTCTAGGAAAGGATCTAACAGATCCATTTATGTTAGGATCTAAATGACTGATATGGCATTAATTCCAATTTCCTTAGGGAATAAACCTCTGTTTTGGTAAGTCGAAGGATGAACATCCAAGTATGGGGTTGGGACATCCACTGGAGAGGTTAACAAAAAAGCCTTCCAAATGCCCTGACATTATACCTCACAGGCAGACAGACATTCACTCCTATTCAGGAGGCCACCTCTCATGTATGACATCACAGATCTATTTAGTGTTTATCCTTACTACCATCTCCATGTGATGTTGTAGGACCTATACCCAACTCATATAGTAAAGGGATCTCATTTCATTCTGGTTCTTAGGAGTTTACAAAAGAAATACTCTTGCTAATAATGATAACCCCTGAAACTGAACTTTAAAACCAATACAGGAAGCTCTTGGTATCTAAAGATAATTGTTAATGGAAAAAGTGCACTTGAAGTAAATTTACATAAAATGAGGAATCAAATTTCATAATATTTTATCAAATATGGGAAACTCTAGCTTAAAAATAAAACAAAACTTATACAAACAAACGTGTTTTCTCTTAAGTCTGACCACCTCTGGATCATACTTGCAGCTATGTGCCAATTCTAAATAAAAGGACCAATCAAGAGTTGATTTTTTTTGGTATAATTTTTTTGATGCCATTGTGACAACACAACTCAGCGTCCTTTATGGCATGTTTGACCTTTTCATGGTAAATGTGAAGTTGGTTAGTTTACAAAAAATAGTCTAGGGTTTCATCCAGCTTCCCAAAGGCCTCATTTTATTCCTGGATACTTAAGTCTTTTTTTTTTTTTTTTAATGTATTTATTTATTTATTTTTGGCTGCACTGGGTCTTCGTTGCTGCACACAGGCTTTCTCTAGTTGTGGCGAGCGGGGTCTACTCTTCGTTGCGGTGCACGGGCTTCTCATTGCAGTGGCTTCTCTTGTTGTGGAGCACAGGCTCTAGGCGCCCGGCTTCAGTAGTTGCGGCACGCGGGCTCCGTAGTTGTGGCTCGCGGGCTTAGTTGCTCCGCAGCATGTGGGATCTTCCTGGACCAGGGCTTGAACCCGTGTCCCCTGCATTGGCAGGCGGATTCTTAACCACTGTGCCACCAGGGAAGTCCAACATCATTGTCTTTTGAAATGCCTGTTGCATTGTTGATTCTTAGCTTGTCTAACTTGGCCAAATTGTCATTTGTCAATGGCTTTGCTTCAAGATTGGAGCAGTTCCAGGCTAATGTTGAGAGGGCACGTATTTTTTAAGAAGTCAGTTCATTAGTGAATACATTCATGTTCTGGTGACTTTTGCTTTCCTACTCAACCTTATAACTGTAGGGACTCAACTAATCAATACTTGGTTAATGAGCAACACACTGTTCTCAACTTCTTGCTGGACAGTTGGTGTTAAGATATTTGTGTTAAGGAGCCAAGGGTCATTCATTCCGTTCTACAGATGTGTAAACTGAGGTAAAGATGGCATCAAGCAGTGTCTTTAAATTCAGAAAAGCAAATTTGGAGTGATACAGGTTCTCTCTCCATCTTGTACTCACCCACCAACCCAGCTCCATTACTCTACGAGGTGAGCCCTTATTTAGGAGTGAAGTTGCTGGCAAATGGGAATTTGATCATTAAAAAAAGAGCATCTTTACCCTGGCCTATACCATAATAAACTGAATGACAGAAAAACAAATGTCACTTGTTAGAACATTGAGGTTTACTGTTCAAGTGATTAACTGTATGATTAAATGCTGGAAAATAATTTGCTTTCCCCATGAACCTATAGCTTAGATCTCATTACACAGAAGTGCTGCATATTAGTTGAAGCAAATTAACACTCAAACACTTTCTGAAGTGGCTGCTAATCACAGGCTGTTAATTACTGTCATTACATTAGGCTGCAGCAGAGACTACCAGAAGAATCATTCTCATGATCTTGGTATTTGAAAGTGATCTTCACCAATAAAAACACACGTCAGACATACAGAAATTGCAAATTGCTAAAACTGCTGACGGGGTTGAAAATTCCGCTGACTGTAAGTACCCATCTGGTGATGGATGCATTCTTGACACAGTTTCAGTGTTTGGACTTAGGAAATAATGAGTATCAATGTCCTAGCAAGGGAATATGCAAAGATGAAGGAGCCCTTTTGTATCCTTAATTAAGGAAAGTAGTAGCAGAACTCGTTCACAGTTAAGTGACTACATAATAATCATGTATTTATGTAAGGGACTGCTATGCTATATAACTGTAGTGGCAATTAGATTTTCACAAAGTCGTTTTAATAAAAGACATACTTACATAATAAATAAACAAAACCGCTCATTTTCATGGCAGGCTTTCTAATTATCCACTGGCTTAAAATAAAGTGTTCAGCAGTGCGAAGTTAAACATATACTCTAGCTGCCTTCCACAATGTGCCCCAAATCTTTTTCACCCCACAGTCTCAGTGGCCCCAGGAACTCTGCTAAACAGTGAAAGAGTGTGCATTTCATTTGTTCTACATAAAGGAGGAATCATTTGAGAAGTTAAAGGTCAAGGCTTCTGGTATCTACTGATCTGACTTTACTGCCCAGAAAGTTTGCTGCCCACCCTGTGACTGCCAGTAATTGGGATCACCCCAGCGCCAGTACGGTGAGAACTGAGGTGACCATGTTGGCTTTGTAGGCAATCCAATTCACTGGCCACACTATGTGAGGGAAGCCCAAGCCATGACCTTTTGAGGATGCATTTGTAGGTCTCCTGATTCTGGCTTCTCATTCTTTCATTAATTCATTCAACAAGTATGTTTTAAATACCTTCCTTGTGGAAAACATTGTACTGGGTGCCACAGGAATGCAAAGATGAATTAGATATGGATCTTGACTTCAAAGAATTTATAGCTTAGTATGGGGCAATCATCTTATCAACCTAAGCCTCTGGCCCCAGGGGGCCACAGGAGGAGATTTTGGATGGATCTGCCTAAGTCCCTCTTTGATTCTGTAACTGTGGAACATCTCTAAAGAGTGTGGTTACATTGGTGCCAAAAGAATCCCTGGCCCTAAGTTCACAGGTAGAACACCATCTCCTAAGGATTAATGAAGACACATTCACAGCTATACCCTTCCTTCCTTCCTCCGTTTCTTTCTTCTGTATTTATTCAGTGTTTGTTATGTGCCAGCTTCTGGGGATTTGAAAATGAACATGATGCATATCATCCTGCATAGAACTTGCAGTCTAGTGAGGAATATAGATACGTAGATGGGTACTCCCAACATATGTGTATCTGGTAGAGGTACACCTAACATGTTATGACTAGCTTACAGAAGGCAAGAAGATGGGAGCAATGAAACCTGATACTGGAGATGTAGGGCTTGTAAATAACAGGAAAGAATTTAAGATTTATCCCAAGCATTTTCTAAGAGAAGTTACTGACGTTTTAAAATAGGGAACGGCATGATCAAGTTTCTGTTTTAAAAAGATCACTCTGGATTTGTGTGGAGAATGAATTGGAAAGGGGCAAAACTGAAGGCAGAAAGAGCAGTTACGATGCAGGGACAGTGGTTGACAAAGTTTGGGTGAGGTGGTAGCAGCAGATGTGCAGCTTGATTAGATAGG
>NW_020837946.1:57102594-57192253 GCF_003676395.1 Aethalodelphis obliquidens | reverse complement strand
GTGTGTGTGTGTGTGTGTGTGTGTGTGTGTGTGTGTGTCTGGTGTGTTGAGGGCGAGAGAGAAGTCAGGGATGATTCCTAGGTTACTTGGTTTATGGTGTTCTCATTCCTAAAATGAGGAACACAGCAGGTTTGGCGGGGGGGCGTTAGTGATGAGCTTGGTTTTGAATGTTGATTACGAAGTCTACTTTAAGGACTTGCAAGTGGAAATGTCCAGTCAATGGCTGGATACGGAAATATGGGGTTCAGAAGAAAGAGCCAAGGTGAAGAACAGTCCTTGCCAATGGCCTTTGTGTTTATTTGCTTTTAGTTGCTTGGTTTCACTACATTTCATCAACAGAGGCAGAGATTAAAGTCAGTGTTTTACTCAACAGTGTTTCTCTCCCAGCATGTGTACATACCTTTTAATTATCTTGCTTTATGTATTATTAAATATAGGAAGTTGTGCTTAGATATCATGGGCTTAATTTAAAATGACAGAAGCAAAAGACAAGTTAAAGTTGCTATGTTTCCCTTTAATACCTTTAAAGTTTTCATTTATTAAAAGGAAATTCAAAAGAAGTGTTTGTGTTCTTTTCCGGAAGATGTACTTCTGGAACTTGTCCAACCTTGAGGCAATTTCTTGATATGGTGTCAAAAGGGAGAATAGATGGAAGTTTTAGCCACAGCAATCAGAGAAGAAAAGGAAATAAAAGGAATCCAAATTGGAAAAGAAGAAGTAAAGCTGTCACTGTTTGCAGATGACATGATCCTATACATAGAGAACCCTAAAGGTGCTACCAGAAAACTACTAGAGCTAATCAATGAATTTGGTAAAGTGGCAGGATACAAAATTAATGCACAGAAATCTCTGGCATTCCTATATACTAATGATGAAAAATCTGAAAGTGAAATCAAGAAAACACTCCCATTTACCATTGCAACAAAAAGAATAAAATATCTAGGAATAAACCTACCTAAGGAGACAAAAGACCTGTATGCAGAAAATTATAAGACACTGATGAAAGAAATTAAAGATGATATAAATAGATGGAGACATATACCATGTTCTTGGATTGGAAGAATCAACATTGTGAAAATGACTCTACTACCCAAAGCGATCTATAGATTCAATGCAATCCCTATCAAACTACCACTGGCATTTTTCACAGAACTAGAACAAAAAATTTCACAATTTGTATGGAAACACAAAAGACCCCGAATAGCCAAAGCAATCTTGAGAACGAAAGAAGGAACTGGAGGAATCAGGCTCCCTGACTTCAGACTATACTACAAAGCTACAGTCATCAAGACGGTATGGTACTGGCACAAAAACAGAAAGATAGATCAATGGAACAGGATAGAAAGCCCAGAGATAAACCCATGCACATATGGACAGCTTATCTTTGATAAAGGTGGCAGTAATGTACAATGGAGAAAGGACAGCCTCTTCAATAAGTGGTGCTGGGAAAACTGGACAGGTACATGTAAAAGTATGAGATTAGATCACTCCCTAACACCATACACAAAAATAAGCTCAAAATGGATTAAAGACCTAAATGTAAGGCCAGAAACTATCAAACTCTTAGAGGAAAACATAGGCAGAACACTCTATGACATAAATCAAAGCAAGATCCTTTCTGACCCACCTCCTAGAGTAATGGAAATAAAAACAAAAATAAACAAATGGGACCTAATGAAACTTCAAAGCTTTTGCACAGCAAAGGAAACCATAAACAAGACCAAAAGACAACCCTCAGAATGGGAGAAAATATTTGCAAATGAAGCAACCGACAAAGGATTAATCTCCAAAATTTACAAGCAGCTCAATAACAAGAAAACAAACAACCCAATCCAAAAATGGGCAGAAGACCTAAATAGACATTTCTCCAAAGAAGATATACAGACTGCCAACAAACACATGAAAGAATGCTCAACATCATTAATCATTAGAGAAATGCAAATCAAAACTACAATGAGATATCATCTCACACCAGTCAGAATGGCCATCATCAAAAAATCTAGAAACAATAAATGCTGGAGAGGGTGTGGAGAAAAGGGAACCCTCTTGCACTGCTGGTGGGAATGTGAATTGGTTCAGCCACTATGGAGAACAGTATGGAGGTTCCTTAAAAAACTACAAATAGAACTACCATATGACCCAGCAATCCCACTACTGGGCATATACCCTGAGGAAACCAAAATTCAAAAAGAGTCATGTACCAAAATGTTCATTGCAGCTCTATTTACAATAGCCCGGAGATGGAAACAACCTAAGTGCCCATCATCGGATGAATGGATAAAGAAGATGTGGCACATATATACAATGGAATATTACTCAGCCATAAAAAGAAACGAAATTGAGCTATTTGTAATGAGGTGGATAGACCTAGAGTCTGTCATACAGAGTGAAGTAAGTCAGAAAGAAAAAGACAAATACCGTATGCTAACACATATATATGGAATTTAAGAAAAAAATGTCATGAAGAACCTAGGGGTAAAGCAGGAATAAAGACGCAGACCTCTTAGAGAACGGACTTGAGGTTATGGGGAGGGGGAAGGGTGAACTGTGACAGGGCGAGAGAGAGTCATGGGCATATACACACTAACAAACGCAGTAAGGTAGATAGCTAGTGGGAAGTAGCCGCATGGCACAGGGATATTGGCTCGGTGCTTTGTGACAGCCTGGAGGGGTGGGATGGGGAGGGTGGGAGGGAGGGAGACGCAACAGGGAAGACATATGGGAACATATGTTTATGTATGACTGATTCACTTTGTTATAAAGCAGAAACTAACACACCATTGTAAAGCAATTATACCCCAATAAAGATGTTAAAAAAAAAAAAAAAAAGGGAGAATAGAATAGACACAAATCAGCTTTGGGTGGATTTATGATATACTCTCCCCCTTCGACAGGAGTAGAATCATGTTTAACGATAAGAAGACACTCCAAGGGGCTCAAAAACCTGAGTTTCATCTGGCCCCTAGCCTTCTCTCCATTTCTTTCTCCACTGAAGGTGCTCTCAGTATCCAACTCTACACCAAACCAATGATGGGAATTTTTAGCAAGAGCATCCTTCCTGCGGAAAGCTAGTGGGTGGGTGGGGTCACCAAGATCTGCCTGCCAGCAAAATAAGAGCAAAGGGTTCTCTTCTCAGAGCAGTCTGATGAATATGTGAGACACTAGACAACCACATGGCACAGAAACAAATTCATCCACTATTTCAAAATTGGAGGCATAGTGTCCCTATCACAACTCACCAAGGACAAGCTATGATGCAATTTGTCTGCTTGTTCAAGAGACCAGATTCTCCTGGCAGAACTCTATTTTGTGAGAGATTCCAAAGTTACATGGGACAATGGCATATGCTCTCATTTGACAGGAGAACCTCAGCCCACTTTGTAGGACTGGGGTTGCTCCATCCATCCTCGCTCTTTCCCATCCCACTAACCCCTGGTAATACACATGGAAGCCACTGGACAGAGCTAAGCTAACAGCTTGTTGAAGGACAAACTTCCATTAATTCAGAGCCATGGAGCCTTCACTACACCAGGATTCTTTGGTCACTCTAAGAATTTTTCCAAACTGAGGTGAAATCTGGCTTCAATGAATACTAATATTAGCAGTATTCAACCAGACTCAGATGATGGGTGACTGAAATCTCTAGGGGTTATTTGTGGGAGACAGAGCTCAGTGGTGGGGTCTGTGGAGGTTTGGGGTATAAAAACATACGGAAGGGGGCCATCCCCAGGAGTGAATTCCTTCCCAGAGTTCCCTTCCCAGAGTTCTACGTCCTGGGGAGAGATTATTATAAACTTGAGAACATTCTGGGGACTGTCCTTGGCAGGTCAGGAGTTGGGGATAAAGTGGCACAAAGGCAAGAAATCGTGGGGGAAGCAGGTTGTGGGTAGAAAAGGGGAAGATAAGTATGATCGATAGGTGGCAGGTCCCAACTGTGTTGCTGCTGGATACAGTGGAGAATCATCTATTTACACAAATTATAAATGAGTATCATAGTAGATCTGAGGGCTGATTTTAATGCTAGGAGCCTCCTTTGGCCATGTCTTCCTACTCATTACACAGCCCCCAAAAAGCTGGTATTTCCCCAAATCCAAACCCAGATCAATCACTACCATGTGCTTTACCCTAATGACGACTAACATACCAACAAAGCTGCCCAGCCAATGACCGCCAAAGTAAGCTGAGTATCATGGATAATAATTATATTTGTTAATAATGAGCACCACGCACCTATTCGAATGACAGCCTTCAACAGGAATATAAATATTAATATGCGTCTACTAACTGGTAACATTGAATAATGAAGCATTTGCACTTCAGCACAATTGAAATAATTTATTAGACCAGTATTACTCTTGGTTGTGCAAAATTAGAGTAACTAGTGTGTCCTTATATATAAGTATCAATGTAGACAAATTTACATAACTTCCCCTAAATCTTGATGTTCCAACCCCCCACATGCCAGACTGTAGCTAGAACGGAATTAATTCTTTCTACATCTTTTACTTTCAACTTTCTGAACACCAGCCCCTCTCCCCCAAGTCTTACCCAGTTTTTCACATGAGTCTTCAGGTGTACCACATCTCACACACTCTCCCAACTCACCCTGTTAATTTACCTGCTCACCCACCTGGCCCTTCAGGAGCACTGTCTGACTCTAGACTGCCTGTAAACCACTACTTTCACTAAGGCTGAGAGCCTCCTTCTGGGTTCCCAGTCCTCAGTCTGTTCCTGGGCTGTGTTCCTATCACCAAGGAGACTTAGCAAAGTCACACCCCTCTCTTCTTTCACGCATACCTAAGCATGGATGAGAAGCCATTTCCTTGACCTTCCTCCCCCCAAACACACACACACACGCATGCACACACACACATCATTGAACTTGGGCTGAATCACAGAACAAGACTTTTCTGAAAGCTCTGGATTAATGGAAGGAAATCACAACTCTTTACGACTTGTTCTTAGGCTGCTCCAAAGCCTACAGACCCTTGCCTGTGCTCATGGAGTTCCAGTAAAAGCTGCCTCTAAGCTCACCTGTAGGGCTTCTTCCCTTCCCAATTAGAGAGACAGTTTTCTGGCCAGCCATGGCACAATTTCTAGTCCAGCCCACTCCTGGATGCCTCGTGAAATGAAGCCATATTCTTTCCAACACCTAAGAGTGCTTTAAGCATGTCTAGACTCCTGGGATTAAGGGATAGATCTCCTAGTCCAACCACTTGATCACCCATTAGGGAAGAAACATCTTTCCTCACCTTGGTTTATGCTGGCCTGCCTTCTGCATCTCCCCCTGGCGATTTTCCATTTTTCGGGATGATTGTTAGTGAGAATATTCATTTTCTTATATCAGTAGAAAAGATGCATAAACAGTAGCTGTTCTTTCCTCTCACTCTTCCAAGTCACAAAGAGAAAAGATGACTTCTTTTATTTTTACAGTTCCCAATACTGGGGTTATTCCTTTTAAAATAATACCATGTCCACACCAGACCAGGTTAAACCTCTGAGTCCACTCAATTGAGTTTCCATTTTACAGTCTTTTCTCCAGTGAGAGTTGGAGATCAGGCCTACAAATCCCTGAAATCTCCTTGGTCTCAAAACCTGATGTCCTATGAACAACCAATCAATCAGGATCAACATATTCCCACAACAACCCACCACCCTTTGAAGGCCCAGGGCAACCTAAATCCACACTCATTCACTCACTAAATATTTATTGGGCACAAACTTTGTTCTAAGTCCTGTGCTCATGGTCTACAGAGATGCAACTCTGTCTACATCATAAACAATGTATGAAATATCCCCAGGTTACCCCACCATGCCATACTACTCCAAATCCATCAACTTAAAATATGAACCTCTTGTGATCTTTGCTTCTCAAAGATCTCTACTTCCAATTATGAGATCTTTTTTCCAAGTATAATACTTATTCTGGTGGTTAAAAAAACCAACAGTATATTCTTTCAAAACAGAAAACACTTGTGTCTTTTGAGATGATGGCTTTCTCCCTCACTCTTTGATGCAAGTTTCATGCTGGACATCCTGATTCAGCAGAGCAGGTGGTATGGTGCAGTGCAGTGAGTGCATTCGAGGCCTGGAAAGCTGCCCCACCACTTATTAGGGCGTGGCCTTGCGGCTAAGACCAAGGTAAAATATTTCATGTCCTTGAACCTTAGTCTCCATATCTGTGAACTGAAAGATCTGACGACTAGCTCATAGGAATTCTGTAAGGATTGAATTAAATGAGGTAACTATATTGTGCCTCTATTACCTGGCAGGCACTACGTATGGACAAAATAGAGTTGCATCATAAGTGCCAGCTGACTTTAGAACCCAAACCCAGGAAAAGATATGCTTAATCCTGACAGCAGTGCTTCTACTGGATGCCAAGGTTATAGACCAGAAAAACGAAAATTGTAATGGAAAGACTTACAAGGAAGAATTAATTCTATGCTAGCTGAATGTAAACTGTCTAGATATAGTCCCAGGCTAATATCCAACACTTTTCTGAATGCTTATATAACATGCAGTTTCAAAAAAATATAAATGGCACAATAGGTTTTATTTACTTATTAGTAACTTTTAATTTTGATACAGTTGAAATAATAGTACAAAGAACATTAGCATATTCTTTATCTAAACAAAAGGTATATAGATATTAATGTTTCATTATTGTTTCTATTCATTTGCTTTATCATTTCTCTCTCAGATAGATCGATAGTTTTCTGAACCATCTGATGGTAACAGACATCATGTTTCTTTACCCCTAGATATTTTAGCATGTACTTCCTAAGAACAAGGATATTCTTTATATAACCACAGTACAATTACCTATATCATGAAATTTAACATTAACTATAATACCATTACCTAGTCTACAGTCCATATGGAAATTTTACCAGTTGCACACCCCCTACCCTGATCCAGGTTCCAATCCAGGATCCTTAATTGCATTTAGTTGTCACTTCTAACCTTAGTTTCTTTTAATCTGTAATGGTGCTTCTGCCTAATTTGTCTTCCACAACCTTGAATTTTTTAAAGTGTACAGGTCAGCTGTTTTGTAGAATGTCCCTAAACTTGGATCTACCTGATGTGCCCTCATAATTGGATTCAGGTTATGCACTTTTAGCAGGGATACCACAGAGGTCATATTGTGTCCTTCTTAGTGAATCATATCAAGAATCACAAGATGCCAATTATTCCCAGTTATCAGTGATATAAACTTCAATAAATTGGCTAAGGTGGTGACTGTCAGGCTTCCTCCTGTAAAATTGCTATTTTTCCCTTTGTAATTTATATATAGTTTGTAGGGAGATAGTTTGAAATTATTTAAATATCCTGCTCTTCATCATAATTTCATTCATTATTATTAGCATTTATTGATAATTCTTGCTCAAACCTATTATTACTATGATGCTTGCAAATGGTGATTTTTAACTCATTTTTCTACATTTTTAAGTTTGCATTCTACTATAAAGATGAGCTTTTCCTTCTCCCTCACTTACTTTTCATTCATTCATTTATTCGAATCAATATGAACTCTAGGCCCTCAAAGATTCTATTATTTATTATTCATTATTTATTTTGATGCTCAAATTGTCCCAGATTTGGCCACTTGGAACCCCTTCAAACTGGCTCCTGTATCTTTTGTGACATGTCTACATTATATTTCGATCGTTTCCTTACTTTCTGACCAAAATTATTCTAGATGTATTTTCTTTATCCCATTTCTCAGAGGAGTTCCAATTTCTTTCAGTGTGAAATGTTACCTAATAACCAAGATCCGAGCACATACAATATTTTAAATAAATAAATAATATAAATAATAAAGAATGAATGTAACTATATGATTTTTCTCACCTAAAAATTGTGTACTTATTGGCAGATTATGGGGAATTATGGCCACAGCCATAAGTATATGCTCCCAAGATGGAGTCAGTTAGGCAGTCAACTCTTTACTGGGTAGGCTAGAGGTGGATGGAGGGTGAAAAGTTGAAAGTCTGAATATTTTGCTGTTTCTTTAACCTTTTAAGAAGTTGAGAAAGAAATTTTTCAATAATTTCCACACAAAATCATTTTTATTCTTTCCTAGCCAGTAGAGTTGCTAAATTTACCAACAGCTAAACTTAGCTTAGCAATGGTATAGAAAAATGTGTTCCATATAAATGAGCAACGTACAGAAGAAAATATGCATAAAGAGTTGACATGTAAAGAAAACCTCTGCATTTATTAGTTCATTTTACATGTGAAGAAACTGAGCATCATGGAGATTATATGATTTGCTAAAGACCAGACTGCTAGTCTCCGAAGCAGGATTTGCACCTTGTTGTACCAGTTTCTAAGTTCCCTGTCCAATCTGTCTTCAACATTTAATTAACTTTAAATTTTATATATATATATATATAAAAATTAATATATATATATTCATTACCAGGGGCCCTTCAGAATGGAACTGGTCCTTTGAGCCTTCATATTTTAGGTGTTTAGCTCAATCGTCTTTAAAATAATAACAATAGTGAATATTTCTAGAAAAATGTCTATGTGTTTTTATGTATTATCTTATTAAACCTCCAACACCTCTAGAAAATGACTATCATCATCATCATCATCCATCCAGCCAGCCAGCCAGCCATCCATCCATCCATCCATCCCATTTGTAAATGAAGGGAAAAGCTTGCCCACAGTAAAAGCTTGCCGTAGGAGGAACTCAGATTTGAACCCTGGTAGTATGGCTCTAAAGCCTACATTTTTTAACCACTGTGCTCCACCAGAACCCATTAAGGTTGTGGAGGTGTTCCCAGCAATCCAGTGGTTCCCTAAGACATGCCAGTTGTAGATACCTAGGCTTACCTGTGGCAACATGCTTCTAGTGCTAGAACAAACCATTTTTCTTTCCTATATAGTCAACTCTTAACTAACCAGGTAAAGTAAGGAAGTGGGAGTAGCAAGACAGCTCACAAGTCATGGATACTGCTTTGGAGTGTACAATGATATTCTCCCTAGCAGATATTGCCTCTTAAATCTGTCCCTGAAAATAACCTTCACTTTTATCAAGAGGAAGTAAGTTGTAAAGTTGTTGTTTGTGTGTGAGATAGCAAATTAGCATTATGATGTTATCGTAGATAAACTGCCAAGTAGAAATTGCACTGACAGACAATCCAGAGTTCACCACATTAAAGAAATCCAGTGAAGACTAAGTCCTCTAACCATGGCAAGCAGGAGTTAGGAGACAGGCTAACGTGGTGGTTACAGATGTGGGCTCTGGAGTTAGACTACCCCTGTCTGAATCCTGGCTTTGCCAGCTCCTCGCTGTGTGACTTTGAGCAAGGTACTTATACTCTCCCTGTCTTAGTCTCCTTGACATATTGTTCTTTCTACAACAATAGCCCCCACCCTACCTGGCTTGTCATGCTAGGGGTTTGAATAAGAATCTGTAAGGCAAGGGAGGATCAGAGTATGCAGATGGAAAGGCTACCTAGGAAGTTATGATACTCCCAACTCCATCCACTTTTTTCCTCTGCCCTATACCTGTATGGAGTATCAATGATGTAATGAACTGCTTGGAAAACTGCATATTAGTTATAATACTAGTGGTTATAATCAACATATCCAATAATGTATAACAGCTAAACATGACACATGTTTGCTTTTTATGTGAAGCCCAAATGGGTGTTTCTCTTTGGTGGTGATTCAGAGACTCAGGCTCCTTCCAGCTTGTGACTTCAGTTCAGCCTTGACTTCCAAGATTACTGTGCTGTTTGCATCAAGCTGGCAGAAGGGGAAAGAATGTGGAGGATGTATCTGAGAGGTTCTTATGAGTTAGGCCTGGAAGTGCCTTGTACTACTTCCACTCCCATTCCATGGGCTGGAGCTGAGCCACATGGCCATACTTAGGTGCAAGTAAGATTGGTAGATGTAGTCCAACTGTGTGCTCAGGAAGATGAGAAAATGGGTCTGATGAAGAGCTAGCCAGTCTCTGCTATGAACAACAGTAGCAAAATTAAGAAGTTCAGAAGAAAAATAGAGCTTCAGATTTGCAACTTGTGTTGTTTTAATAGTAACACAGTTCTGTACCTCTTTCATTCTGATCTCAGCCCTTTATGTTAGACCTGCTGATCAGTCAGTCTGATCTGACTCTTGAATTCCTAAAATGAAGTTTTACTATGGACACTTTCATCAAGCAAATGTGACACTGTAAAAGTTGATCTAATACCTGTGATCATATAGGTGGTACAGACTGGCACATTAACAAAATATTACCATTGCCAGAGTGTGCAGAGGCCATTGTGAAAATGTTACTGCACAAACAGCCCACTGAGAGAAGTTAAACTTTGATACTCCAGTGAGCATAAAATACATGGTTGCATTTGCATGTGTTAATTATGAAAATAAGCTCCAAGCAAAGAAAGCCATAATAATTTTAAAAAACATCTTTTCATCTTAAGCCTTCCTCCCCAAAGTATTTATGCACTCTAATGAAACAAATAAAAATAGCTATGGAAAGGCCTAAATAATAACTTCTATTAAAGTAGTATATACTCTCCATAATATGTAATTATGTTGCACTTAAATAGCAGCAGACATAGTACAAATCCATTTACTGAACAGCAACAAAACAGACACTAGATTGTGAATGTTACTATTTCCTTTACTGTTCCTTTATAGTTTCTGATATATGTAAGTTATGAAAAAATACAACCTTGGCAAGATTCTCACCCTATCGTATGCATTTAAAAATTTCAAAAGCTGAGATTCTGGCCCGAAGACATCAAATAGCATTGATTTCATATGCTAATTTCAACCAGCTGGAGTGGCTGCTTGGAACATTGCACAGACTTGAGTGGCTCTGTCCAAACTCACTGGAGAAAGTGTCATGATCTGTTAGTGATGTCTGCCTAGGCATAGCAATAGGGAGTGGTGGCATTCTTGTCAAGTATTTCCAAGCATGGTTATATACTCATTAAATAGACTAGAGATAAAAGAAAAAAGAATATAAGCTAAGGGTCCAATTTGGGTCCTTAAATTGGATATATATCCTTCCAATTTTAGGAACCAATAGGGTAAGTAGACAAATCCTAGAGCCAAAAGCAACATATAGTCTATAAAGTTACTTAAGCTGCTTTTCTGTTTGTTTGTCCTTTACCTATTAGTTTTATTTCCCCTGCTCATGACAATGTAGATGCCTCACCCTAATGTAGCAATTTTTCATAACTTTGAGTTGCAGTTCTTAACACTTTGGCTTTCATAAATAAATGCAGTGTTAGGAATGATTATTCAATATCAAGAAAAAACATTAGAAATTCAAATATTCACTTGTTCAAAGTGTTGAGAAACTAAAAGAAATTTGCATATAAAAACCTAAATTAACTTATGATTCAGAGAAAATGATAAAAAACACAATTTTTCTCTCACACTTATATGGAAAATTCATAATGGAATTTCCTTTAGAATCAAAGCATTTCTGGGGCAGAGCCAGAGGTGATTTCAGTGCTTCAGGGGTTCTGAGCAGACTTGCTCCAAAATCTCTCACAGAGGGTATCACTTGCCCCTTATCACTTTGAAGAAAGAAGGCATGAATGTGTTTACTTGTTTGTTTTTTATTATTTGCTTGCTCTATTTGTCTGTTTGGGGGCAATCTGAATTTAATCCAAAATTACTCACTTCTTGAACCCCTCACCTCCCACCTCTTTCCCCCAGTGAACCAGTTTTGCCTTGAAGTAAGTTCTTTGCCACATGCAGTTTGACAAATTGCATTTATCTGGATGCTCTCATCTTTCTAATATATCTGCACATGCACTGGCCCCAAGGCTTCCCTTTCTACAACAGAAGGTTTCTCTGGCACACAGTTCTGCATACTCACCCCAGTGCTCATCTCCTGCTGACCTTATAGCTTAAGCTGTAGAAAGTTAATTTTTATTAATTTGCTTAGTCTTTTCATTTTACCATGCTAACATATCCCCAGCTGCTTTATTTCTAAAGAGAGAAATTACTCCTTTTCCCCCCTCCCACTTGAACCTACATTTTAAATTATATTTAAGCAAACTAGAACAGCTTTAGAATACAGATTGGAATGGTTTCTACACAATTTACTGAATAAGGGAGATTTTATTGTCACACATTCTTTTTTTTTTTTTTTTTTTTGCAGTACGTGGGCCTCTCACTGCTGTGGCCTCTCCTGTTGCGGAGCACAGGCTCCAGACGTGCAGGCTCAGCGGCCATGGCTCACGGGCTCAGCTGCTCCACGGCATGTGGGATCTTCCCGGGCCAGGGCACGAACCCGTGTCCCCTGCTTCGGCAGGCAGATTCTCAACCACTGCACCACCAGGGAAGCCCTATCACATATTCTTAAATCCCACTATTCTTTTTTTTTTTTTTTTGGCTGCGTTGGGTCTTTGTTGCTGTGAGCGGGCTTTCTCTAGTTGCGGCAAGTGGGGTCTATTCTTCCTTGCGGAGCATGGGCTCTAGGCGCGTGGGCTTCAGTAGTTGTGGCGCACGGGCTCAGTAGTTGTGGCTCACGGGCTCTAGAGCGCAGGCTCAGTAGTTGTGGCACACGGGCTTAGTTGCTCCACAGCATGTGGGATCTTCCCGGACCAGGGCTCGAACCCGTGTCCCCTGCATTGGCTGGTGGATTCTTAGCCACTGTGCCACCAGGGAAGCCCCAGTCCCACTATTCTTTATTTTTACAGCTTCATAGTGATCCACAAAGCTCAAGATCTGATTTTTCTTTATTTCACATAGCAGCTGAGTTATTCTTTTCCTATTGTAAAGGAAAGACTTGCCTTCGATCTCTTTTCTTCAACCCTAAGAAGTGGTTAAAACGAGTTTTAAACTTTATCTTCTCCACATGGACAAATATAAATGATGATGTTATGAGGAAAAGTTATTGAGAATGATTATAAGCTAGTTGGTAGATTTAGACTGTTCTGTAAAATTTTAACTTCATCCATCACCAGAATACCAGTCTTCTCCCCACAGCATGACTACAATTGGCTTTTTTTCTGCTGCTGCCAGTCACTCAAAGACCAAAAGCTAACTAAAAGTTCTCAGACCCCTGCTGAAAATTTGAGAGCCTAAATCCAGACAACATGGAGGAGACAGGACCTGTCACAGGTCAGCATAGAAGGGGTATTGCATGGCACCCTGGTCAAGACCTGGGCGGAATTGCTCCTTTTCTCCTTGATTGTCCTGTTTGGAGACTATACATACATATATATATATATATAATTTCTCTTCACTGCTGAATAAGGATCTAGTTGCCTTCCCATATTAAATCTGCTTTTGAATAATTGATATTATTTAATTCCCTATTATTTACCAGTTTGTTTTTTATTGATAATTTGATTTGCTACAGAAGTAGGGACCTCTGTGGGGCAGGAGGTGTAACCATCTGTAGAAGTGCTAAAGAGAGACCAACTGAAGAGCCAAGGATGAACTAGAGATCAACTAGCAAATGGTCAGCATCACGACAGACGGGAGGCCTTTATCATGTCCGGGAACTTTCCAAACATACAAATCAATAACAATTAAAGCAGATTATGAAAAGGCAATACTGGATTGTTAAATCTTTGGACTTGATTTAAACTGGGCTAAATGCTTTCACGTGGAAGTTTACTCCATGAAGAGGGTTTAAAGCTTGCCAGGGAGGTTAATTTAGGGCTGTGGATTGAGGTAAGGTTTGGAAGCATAGCTAATACTCTCTCATAATCATAAATTATATATACATACATAGATATATATTTCTGGCATATGAGGATTGTGATATATAGATATCTGCCAGAAACTGGCATAAAAAGATAAACTTGTATTGTTTTTCAGCGTGTTGGTATGCCCTTTCCTGCCCACCCATAATGTGACAGTTATTGCTGGGTCCTTGGAGAACTCTGAAGATAGAACTCAAAGCAAATTGCTGACCTCACAGAAAGTCTCAGGGAAACTACAAAAACAAAACTAAAAAATGAATTACTTATCTGGGTGGATGCCCTGCAAAAGGGTTTGAGCAGCATAATAAAGATGCACTACTGTCCTAATATCTTTGCACAATGTACGGAATTTTCCCCAAAGATTATGCAAATTTCAATTTACTGTTACGATGTAACTTCCATATCTGTGGGAGAACCAATATTTCAGTGAAGGCACTCAAGGCAGAAGAAAACAAAAGGACCTGGTGAAATCAGTATTTGGATCAGTTGATAGAGTCTGGAAAGCCAAGTGGTAAGAAACTGCTTGTAGAGAAGTTAAGAGGTTGGAGGAGACTGAGGCAGTTAAAAAGGTGAAAGACCCATCAAATTCCATGTAGGCATTCTGCCTGTCAAACACAGAGACTCCAAAGGCCACAGAAGTGAAGGGCAGGTTGACCTTGAACTTATGGGAGAGGCAGATTGTTTACAAATAGCACTGGGGCCAGAAGCAAAACAAAGATGCTTGCAGGGGAGACTCTGTAAGAAGGGAAAGCCTCCACTTAACAACTGATTAACAAACAGGGCTCACGCAAGGCATGTTCTCATGGTCCCACCCAGCCTTCCCGACTCCTCTATCATCACTTGCCTGACTATGGTCCCCAGCCTGCTCCCTTCCCCTCCCTCCAGTTTGATGTCCTCAGTTTTTCCCACACACCACTGAGTGCAGGATCTTTCTGCAAATCTCCCCCAGCAGAGTTAGTCTCTTCCGTCTCTGTGCATCTGTGGCTCCCAGGGCAGATTGCTCCTAGAGCCCTACACGGTCATACTGCATGGTCATTCTCTGTATACACACCTGCGGTCCCCACCCACTAGTGAGTTCCAGAAAGGCAGGGGTGGCCTCATATACAACCCTTTAGCCCCAGTGCTTTACGCACTCACCGCTGGGTTCAAAGTGGCTGTTCCATCCTCCCATAGTCTTTCCCATGTCAGGAAATGGTCACTGTCCTTCTAGTTATTCAGGTCAAGAAGCCAGGGGTCATTCTCTCTATATATATCTTTTGGGCCTTGGCACAGAATTAAAGCTCTAGACTGGCATCATCTAAACCAGTGGTCCTCAACTCTGACTGCACAATAGAAACACTTGGGAAGTTTAAAAACATTAAAAATAAAACAAAACAAAACTGGTGCTCTGTCCCCACACCAGACCAATTAAATACAGGGCAGGGGTGGGGAGCCCCAAGCATGGGTATTAAAAAACAAAACAAACAAATAAAAACTCCTTAAAACTGACTTGAAAGGATTCCAGTGTGACACCAGGGTTGAGAAACCTGAGCTCTGGTGCTGTACTGGGGATGCGATAATCCCCAGCCCTCAAACTGCGTCTAGCCACCTCTCTCTCGCTCACTTCCTGCCTGATGACTGTCAACCGCACCCTCTGTGCTCTCCTAGTACTTGTGGCCATCCTCCTCTGCCACTGTGATCTAGGTCCTGCTTATTGAGTGCTTACTCTAAATAAGACATGGTGCAAAGCACTACGTTATCTCATTGAAACTCCTCAGGTATTCTACGGGCAAGGGCTATCTTACCCACTAATCAGATGAGGAAACTGAGGCTTAGAGAGGTTAAGTAATCAACCCAAGATTAAAAATCTAGTCAAGTAGCCTAGCTGGAATTTGAAGTCAGGTTTTTCTGGCAGTCTCTCTTCTTAACTACTCTGCTAACTCATCTCAGTCTGACCCATTTGGGACTTCTAACATCCACTCCTGGTGACCCTTCCTTTTCAGATGGTCTGTCTTCCTCAATCTACTAGCCCCAACTATTGCTCCTGAGTCCCAAGGACCCCTTTAATGTACTTCTGGGTGTCCATTAAAATAATTTAATACCAGCGTCTGTGATTTGTAGCTGATATTGCACAAAATGAATACGTTATCTCAGTAGTGCCCACTGTGACCTCATAATTACTGAGAAGCTTCAAGTCAATTACTTTATATTGGATGTCCTTTTAGAGGCTACGCATGGGCTTCCCAGAAAAGGAGCCCTTGGGATAATGTTTACTATGGACTTAGGAAGGCTGAAGGGTATCTTGGGACACAAGCCTCTGAGGTTAGAGAGGGAGGCCTTCCTCGGAGATGCTGCAGCCTTGGCCTGCAGAAATGGCATGGTCTGCGTGACACCAATTCCTTTCCTAGATGGAGCTGCTTTTAGTTTTAAATGTCGCTGCTGGCATTGAAAAAAGGTGAAGTGAAAAAGTAGAGCTGATCTACAAATAACTGCAGCTTTGTTCCTGTGTTCCCAAGGACAAGTGAATCTCAAAATAAAGCCAATGCTAGAGAGTTCAACCCAAGTTCATCTCTTTAAAAGGACATAGGTGGCCTATTGTTTCACCTCTGCTCCATCCTATTCCTCCACCCTCTCCAGGTGGCCTTGTCCTTGCACTGCCCACCCTATTGAAGCCTTGTTCCTTCCAGTCCAGGCCCATCTCTGCTCCTTCCTTTTTCTCCCTAGGAGGCTCGTCTGGGGTGAACGTTTACTCTGGAGACTGTAATCTGTGAATAATGGGCTGTGCTGTGTGAACTATGGAAGCTAAACATAAAGGATGTGTTTAAAAGTCCTGAGTCGTGTGAGCTTAGTCTATGATGCTACGGTCTCACTTTGGTTCCTGGTGCATAACAAAACAAAAAACAAACAAGCAAAAAAATCCCAAAAACCTGGTGAAGTAGGTAATGATGACTGTCAGGGAATGAACATGCTGGCAGGGCATCATGGCTTATCTTCAGGGCAGCACAAGGAAAATCTTATTTAGATGCCCCATTTGGCATTCCCATTGCTTCCTGTGCTTAAGCCTGCCACAGCATACATTCAGGGCTGGGACCACCAGTTTACCAGCTTAAGTCAGGTGCTTTAGGTGAAAGTGAGTTGTTTGGAGCTAAGAATGGGATTCCTACAGTTTGTCACAGTCCCCACTGTGCTCTATTGTCTCCTGTTGCCAATAGTGAGCCCCCGCTGCCCCTAAAGTCTTCACCCTGGCCAGCTTCACTCATGGGCCTCCCCCACTAGCTATCAGCTCCTTGAGCATACAGAGCAGGGCCCGGGGCTCTCTTGTACAGAACTCCACCCTCAAGGCCTA
This sequence comes from Aethalodelphis obliquidens, assembly GCF_003676395.1. NCBI lineage: Eukaryota > Metazoa > Chordata > Mammalia > Artiodactyla > Delphinidae > Aethalodelphis > Aethalodelphis obliquidens. Next base: position 57,175,234 of record NW_020837946.1, on the reverse strand, counting down.
GAACAGTGCCTAACATGCAGAAAGGGCTCAATACAGACATAGATTGTGAACGAATAATGAATGAATGAGGGAAGTAGGATATAATTCCTCCTGATCTCATCACCTCAGGTCCCTAAAATGATCACTTTTCAGCTGTATTTCCAGGACCCCTTGATTTACCTGTCTTCCTGTTCCATGGCCAGAGATAAAATTTTTATTCTAAAATTAGCTGTGAAAGGTATAAAAGGCAAATGGCCTGGTAGGGGTAAAATATTAGAGTGAATTGGTTTCAGACAAGTGAAAACATCAACTGTTTTCCTGTTCCGATATGAGGAGAATATTAGAGACACTGGAACGCACTGGGATTCTGGACTTGGGGGAGATAAAATAAGAATTTATACAAAAAGGCTATGTTCATATTCACTCATGTACTAAAAATAAGAATTGTGGGCAGAAGTTTTCTGCATACGTGCTACTGCAAAGGCCTGGATTTTGCAAGAATTCTGTTTGTGTCTCACTACATACCCTTGGCTCTAAGTTTGGCTGCTAACTGGTTGCATAGTAGGAAGACAAACTGCATATGAAATGAAAATGATCTGGCCTTAAACCCTGGTTCTGCCATTTACTGGCTGGGTAACAGTGAGCAAACCTCAGCTCTATAGGTCTCAGTTCTACACCTGTAAAATGGTACACAGAAGATGATTAATAAATGTTGCTAACCTACTGGTTGACTGATTCACTTAATGAATGGATAAATTAACTAGGTAGTTCTCTGTTCATTTCCTAGGGCTGTCATAACACACTGCCACAAACCTGATGGCTTAAAACAACAGAAATATTATCCTCTCACAGTTCTGGAGGACAGAAGTCACAAGTCTAGGTGTTGGGAGGGGCTCCCTCCAGGGGCTCTAGGGGAAATTCTGTTTCCCACCTCTCTCCAGGTTCTGGTGGCTCCCGACATTCCTGGGCTTCTCTGCCTCAGAGTCATTTCTCTGTGTCAAAATTCTCTGTGTCTTCTCTGTGTCAAATCTGCCTGTCATAAGAACAACTGTCATTGGATTTAGGGCTCGCCAGAACAGTCCAGGATAATCTCACCTCAGATCACTGACGTAATTACATCTGCAAAGACCCATTTTTCCAAATAATAAGGTCACATTCATAGGTTTTCGGGATTAGGGTGTGGACATATTTTGGGGGGGACCACCATTCGACCCACTATAGGTTCCCAAGGCCATTATGAATGTGTTCTGTGAAGCAAGATCCTTTGGAATCAGCCCTGAGAAAGTCAGCTCTAGCAGTGCCTTCTCAAAATTGACGTGCATGTAAATCACCTGAGGACCTTGGGAGAACGCAGGTCCATTGTAAGGCCTGAGATTCTGCGTTTCTGACAAGTTCCCAGATGCTGACTCTGCCGTTGGTCAGTGAAACACACTTTGAGGCTTTAGAGCACAAGCCTTTGCTGAACAAGCCCCGCCTGAATAAGGGGTTGTCTGCTGAGGGCGAGGTTAGGATTAGGGGGTCCTGGGAGCCAGTATGGCCACCCTTCCTCCAAGCCTTGCCAAGGACTTGTGTTGGGCAGCCCAGGTAAAATGGCTGTTTATGAAGCATGAGTAGAAGTTCTACTTCCAAAAGGATTTAATTGAAGTTTTCCATTTTCTTGGCAGAGAACCCTTATATGTGACTGACTTTTGCTGATGGTTAAAGCTCCAGATGGGGGACAGGGATTTAGGTGAAATTCTTCTGGTACCAAGAGGTGTTTTCTCTATGTACAGTTTATGATGTTGCCTATTAACTTGCAGTCTTCAGCCCCTTCCTGTTTAGGCCTTTCTGCAATTGATTTGTGGTTTGCTTGATTGCCCACAGGAGATGAGAAGACTTCCTGTTAGGGCCCAGGCTAGGGTGAGGCAAGTGCGGTGCCTTGGGTTCAAAATGTAATGAGATTCACTCTCACGGGCGTGCAAGCGCAGGGCGGGCAGCTTCAGAACCCTGAGAGTGAGGGCCTCTTCACCTTCAGCTCCCTCAGGGCCTCACTTGCTTCACCTCAATCCTGGGCCTGCTTTCTGGCTCCCAGGCAATTAGATTTCCATTTCTACATCTCTCATATTGTGATTGAATCTTCTCTCTGGTTTGCTTTTCTCCAATGATCATAATCTTCTTGCTAGCAAATGGTGTTTCCTTTTAAAAAGTATTTACAACCTTAGCATGATACACAAGATCTTCTATGATCTGCCTCCTAACTACCTGTTCAGACTCACCTGTGATCACTCTCCCTCTCTCCAGCTTCCACCCCTTGCCCCTCACATAACATTTCAAGTACATTTTAATTCCCTGGCCATATCATGCTTCTCCTGTGCCCCCATGCCTTTGTTCACGTTAGTCCACCTCCATGGAATGCACTCACAGCCTTGTCTCTCTGGCAGACTCCTATTCCTCCATTATGAGTGAGCCCAAGTGTCGCCTCCTCTGTGTGGCCTTTTGGTTTCTCCCATGTGGATTAAAGCATTCTTTCCTCTGAACCTCCAGGTTTCAGTGCATATTGAACCTGCATGCTGAGTTAGAATTGTCCATCTCCCCACTGCCCCTGAGTACTGTGATGAAATGAGCACTTTTTTCATTCTTTGGGGCTACAACTGTTACAGAATAGACAGGTCTCCAGCATCAAGGAACAGACTTTTTCATTTGTACCTTCTCAGCCCCTCATGGGGCACAATTATTTGCTGAACCGATGAATGAATAAAAGAAACACTGAAAACACTCAGTTCCAAAGGTGGAGTAACAGGGACCAGATTTATCTTCCTGTTTGAATCAACAACAGTAAAAACACAAAATACATAATACAGTAGTTCTCAAGACACTGGACAGCAGGCAATGAAGAACAGTAATTCCTGAGAGAAGGGAAACAAATGAGGTGAGCTCTATGATTTCTCCAGCTTACTCTTCTGCCTCAGAGAGATTCCAGGCTGTGGCGTGGGCAGGGGGGAACTGAAGCAGAGCCCAGCAGGCACCCTGAGCTAAGGAGACAAAGCAGAGAGCCCAGGGAGACCAAGGTGAGGAAAGTTCACAGGGCTGAGTACTGGGGAGAAAAGAGCTGCACAGAGGGAGAACCTGGGGAGCTACAGAGGGTTCCCTTCAAGTATTCAGCAGAGTGCTGATCAGTGCATGTATGTGAGGAAACTGCCTGAGGCTGTGGGAAAACACATCCAAAAGGATTAAAGGGAGCAGTTGGTGTGCTCATACAGGGTCAGGAGTAGTGCTCTTGCCACCAGCCAGAATGGAAAAACTCGTAATTCACAGAGCATTGGATAGAATACTGAGGAAGGTCTTGCCTCAGAATGGGGAGTAATTATCTCCAGATTGAGCCCTGCTCTGGAACCACCTAACAAATTATAAAAGCAAGCTCTGAGAGGATCATACAGTTTCCAAACAACTGTATCTCAAAATAAAGTTCAAAGTAAAATTGATAATGCTCGATCAATGATTAACAGGAATGTAAGGAAGCTGGATAACGTGACCCTTAATTGGAAAATTATCAACCCATTGAAAAGGACCTAGAACTGATATAGATGTTAGAGTTAGGGTAAGAGGACATTACAACAGTCATTATAACTATGTTTCATATGTTCAAAAAGTAAGTAGAGACATGGAAAATATAAAAAAGGCCCAAATTGAACTTCTGGAAGTGAAAAGTATATCTGAAATGAAAAATACACCAGAAATGATTAACAGCAGATTAGACATTGTTGAAGAAAATATGAGTGAGCTTGAAGGCACAGCTATAAACACTATCCCAAATAAAACATGTAGAACAAAGAGAATCCAAACAAAATTAAAAGAGCATCAGTGAGTTATGGGACTACTTCAAGCAGCATAATAAATATAAAATTGGAGTACCCAAAAGAGAGATGAAAGAGGGTGAGAAAGAAAAATATTTAAAGAAAAAATGGCTGAAAAACTTCCAAATTTGAAGGAAAAGAATCACATGAAAGCTCAGGAAGGTCAATGAACAAACAAAAGAAACATGAAGAAAACTATATAAAGATACACCATAATCAAATTTCTCAAAACTAGTGATAAAGAGAAACTCTTAAAAGCAGCCAGAGAAAAAGGATACTTTATGGACAGAAACTAACATAAGAATTATGTAGATTTCTTGTCAGAAACAATACAAAAAAGAAAACAGTGGAGCAACATCTTTAAAATCGTGAAAGAAAAAATTGTCAGCTAGAACTACACCCAGTGAAAAATCTTTCAAAAATAAAGGTGAAATAAGGAAACTTTCAGACATATAAAAGCTGTAAGAGTTCATCACCAGCATTAAGAAATGTTAAAGGAATTCCTTCAGGCAGAAAAGAAAATGGTACCAGTTGGAAATATAGGTCTATACACAGAAATAAAGAGTGCCAGACATGCTAACTACATGGCTAAGTATATTAGATGAATTTCTTATTATTTAAATCTCTTTAAAAGATCATCAACTGTTTAAATTTAAAAAATACAATATGTTGTAGTGTTTAAAACATATGCATAGATAAAACATACAGCAAGCAACAACAGCACAAAAGATTGTGAGGGATGAAATGAAAGTATACTCTTTTAAGGTTCTTGTCCCTAAAGAAGTATATCGTTTGAAGGTAGACTGTGATAAATTAAAGTTGTATACTAGAAGCCCTAAAGCAACCACTAAAATAACAAAACAAAGAATTGATGCTAATAAAACAAAGGAGATTAAATGGAGCCATAAAAAATACTCAAGTAATCCAAGGAAACTAGAGAAAAAGAAAAATGGATCAGATGAGACAAATAAAAACAAATAGCAAGGGCTTCCCTGGTGGCGCAGTGGTTGGGAGTCCGCCTGCCGATGCAGGGGACACGGGTTCGTGCCCCGGTCTGGGAAGATCCCACATGCCGCGGAGCGGCTGGGCCTGTGAGCCATGGCCGCTGAGCCTGTGCGTACGGAGCCTGTGCTCTGCCAACGGGAGAGGCCACAACAGTGAGAGGCCCGCGTACCGCAAAAAACAAAACAAAACAAAACAAATAGCAAGATGAGAGACTTAAACCAAATCATATCAATAATCACATTTAATATAAAGAGCCTAACCAGGGGTTGGCAACTTTTTTCTCTAAAGAGCCAGGTATTTTGGCCACATAGATTCCTGTGGCATATTTTTCTTTGTTTTGTTTTAACAACGCTTAAAATGTAGAAACTATTCTTAGCTTGCAAGCTGTGTAAAAATAGGTGGCAGATTTGACCCTTAGGCTGCAGTTTGCCACCACCCCCCCGCCCCAGTCTAAGCATTATAACTAAAGGCAGAGATTTTCAGATTGGATAGAAATGCAAGATCCTAATATATTCTGCCTATAAGAAATGCACTTTAAATATAAAGACACAAATAGATTAAAAGTGAAAGGATGGAAAAGGATATACCATGCTAATTTTGCTCAGAAGAAAGCTAAAGTGGACACATTAATATCAGACAAAGTTGATTTCTGAACAAGGATAAATTATTTTTTAATCATAAAGGGATCAATTAAGAGGATATAACATTTATGCTCCTAATAAAAGAGCTTCAAAATACATAAAGCAAAAACTGAAAGAACTGCAAGAAGAAATAGACAAATTCACAATTATAGTCAGGGAATTCAACACCTCTCTCTCAATAATTGATAGAACACCTAGACAGAAAATCAGCAAGGATATAGTAGACTTGAAAACACTATCACCCAAGTTGACATTTATAGAACAGTCTACTCAACAACAGAAGAGTACACGTTCTTCTCAAGTGCACATGGAACATTTACCAAGATAGATAATATTCTAAGCCATACACTAAGTCTCAATATATTTAAAAGGATTTAAGTCATACAAAGTATTTTCTCTGACCACAATGGAATTAAATTAGAAATCAATAACAGTAAGATAACCAGAAAATCCCCAGATATTTGGAAATTAAATAATCCATTTCTAAATAATCCATAGACCAAAGAAGAAAACAAACAGGAAATTCTAAAGTATTTTAAACTGAATGAAAATAAAAATGCAATATATTCATGGGAAACCACTGAAGCAGTACTTACGGAAAAAACTTATAGCATTAAAAGAAGAAAAGCTTCAAATTAAAACCTCAACTTCCACTTTAAGAAACCATGAAAATAAGAGCAAATTAAAAAATAAGCAGAAAAAAAATCAGAGCAAAAATTATTGTGAAAAAAAAGACAAAAAAGAGATAGAGAAATATCAATACAACTAAAAGCTGGCTTTCTGGCAAGATAAACATAATTGATAAACCTCTAGAGAGACTGATGAGGGAAGAAAAGAGAAGATACAAATGACCATTATCAGGAATGAGAGAGATTGTATTGCTACAAGTTTTACTGATATTAAAAGGATAATAAAGGAGTATAACGAACAACTTTTGTCTAAAAATTTGACACCTTGGTTGAAAAGGACAAATTCCTTGAAAGACACAAACTACTAACGCTTATTCAGAAGAAATGGATAACCTAAATAGCCCTGTATTTATTAAACAATTGAATTTGCAGTTAAAAGCATCCCCATAAAGAAAACTCCAGGCCCAATGGTTCACTGGTGAATTCTACCAAAAATTTAAGAAATATGCTATAACATAAGTGAACCTTGAAAACATTATGCTGAGTGAAGATGCCAGTCAAAAATGACCATATTGTATGATTCCATTTATATGAGATACCCAGAATAGGCAAATTTACAGAGATTTAAAAAAGTAGGTTAGTGGTTGTATAGAGATGGCAGAAATGGGGATATGAGATGATGGCTAAAAGGTGTAGTGTTTTTTTTGGGGGGTAATCAAATGTTCCAAGTGTAGTGTGGTGATTGGTACACAACTCTGAATACACTGAAAGCCATTGAGTTGTATGCTTCAAATAGTGAATTGTATGATATGTGAGTTATATCTCAATAAAGCTGTTTAAGAAAAGGTTTAAGGAATAATACCAATGAAAACTACATGAGACCACTGTCCTTCATAAACAGAGATGCAAAAATTCTGAAAATGTTATCAAATCAAATTCATACTATATAAAAAGATAATATACCATAATCAATTGGGGTTTATTCCAGGAATGCAGAGTTGGTTTAACATTAGAAAATCAGTCAACATATTAACAAACTAAAAAAGAAAAATACGATCATGTTAATAGACATAAGAAATTGTTTGACAAAATCCAATGCTGAGGGCTTCCCTGGTGGCACAGTGGTTGAGAGTCCGCCTGCCAATGCAGGGGACACAGGTTCATGGCCCGGTCTGGGAACATCCCACATGCCGCGGAGCGGCTAGGCCCGTGAGCCATGGCCGCTGAGCCTGCGCGTCCGGAGCCTGTGCTCCGCAACGGGAGAGGCCACAACAGTGAGAGGCCCGCGTACCGCAAAAAAAAAAAAAAAAAAAATTGTAAGCCAAGACTGTTGGTGTTAAGAGAAGGCCATTCCACTGTGCTCCCCAAAGAGCCCACCTGTCACCTTTGCTGAGGAGGCTTGAATGTGAAGAACATAAGAGCAATGTTAACTTATAAAATAAAAAACTCTTAAACAGTGTGGAACTCAGGTGTATAAAAAATTCTGGACTAATCTGGAAGTAGAGTTAATTACCTAAAACCAATCATGACCACTATATTCCAAACTATTTCTTGAGCACACATTATATTTTTAGCAAGGAAAAAAAGGTGTTCTCATAATAAGAATACTATTTCTCCTAACCATTTGATTTACATTTCCTTTCTTCTTATTTTTTTTTAAACCAACACAGAAAGATCACAAATGTTCCTATTCTGCACAGGGCTCTGCTTTTGCAGCAGAAGCAGGTTTTATGCAAGAGCAAGTATCGCTGTGTGATTGTGTGCTGTATAGTGTTTACCTTCGCTGGGGCTGCCTGGCGATTGTCGAGCCAGTTGAAATGATTCATGGGTCTGACAGATGTCTGGTACAGCTGGATGTGTCCTTGATTATCCCAAAAGTCTGGACAGCACTGTCATTCACCATTGCCCAAATTATCTTTGTATTGACTGTGGAACCCTCTGTGACAGTACTGTAATGGCTAATTACCCAGGATACCTTGGGTACTCACTTCATAATGGTTTAGTGGCAAAAGAAAAAGACCGTAAGGAAATGAGAAAAAAAAAAAAAACCAATAAATAACATCCTGTTCTTTGCAAAGAACCCGTACTCTAGTGTGATACAGAATATATATTTATTTGATATCATGCAGTTTATGTTAATGAAATCCAGGGCCACAAGAGCAGAAGCATAGATTTCTCATGAAACACATAAGAAGAAAATAAAATGTAAAGAACCTTGACAGTGATAAATTATGGACAACAGAAGGAGCTATTAGCTGTGAGAGAATTGTATGTATAACATACTTGAGAAAGGAATGACAAGTGGCCATTTGCCTGCCTCATATGTTGCAGGGGGAAAAAAGAACATGTTCTGTTCAGCAAATCACCTACCCAGAAATAGAGAAGAGGGAGGGAGAAAGGAGGAGATTCTTAGTAAAGCGGCCTGAAGGAACAAGAATTGAAAGCTGAGGTTTCATTTTTCCCTATAATACCATAAATTAGCACATTTTGACAAACATAGCTCCCACAAAGCAGATATATATTATGGGGAAAAAAGATAAGGGAATAGAGGGTACAAAATCCCATTTTGACTTTTAGTGGAGATGATGAGATCCCAGGAGGGCAGACAAAGCAGACTGGGAAGAGCTTTTCACACAAAGAATACAGTAATTTGCTACGTTCTGTCCAGGCTGTGTTTGAATGTCACTCCCGTCTTAATTACCAGACTAAAAAAGCTATTCTGTTATTCTGGAATTGCTGCCACAGTTCCTGCAATGCAAGAGAGCAACTGGGAAGAATTGCTCATGGATCATTACTAAGCCAGTAGGTGAGGCAGGCAGCCTCTGAAGGAGAGGGAGCAATGGGGCCATGAAAGGAGAGGAAGGCAGAGGTGCCCTTATGAAGATCCTCACTTGCTCTTGGGTTTTGGAGTGCATAGAGCTTGGCAGGGTGAAGTGCTTCAGCTTGTACTGAGGTTGGGACCATAGAGCTTCGGCTCTACAAGCCCTTGGTGGAATGAAGTGAAGACGGTCCCACCTCTCTGCTCCCTGGTTGTATGTCAACCTCATGCCAAGTAATCCATAAAACGTTCTGACCTCAAAACCTTGGTTACTGAAATTCTGACTCATTAAATTGTCCTTTTAACCATGATAAAGAAGAAAGCCCTTCTCATTTTGATCTACTGCTGAAAGCATTTCTAAGCCATGTCATTCCACTCTTCTGGGTCTTTCTTAGCTTATTCTTCAATGTTTCCGAGACACCTCAATAATTCTCACCAAGGACCATGGTGGTGGTTTAGGTGAGGAAGGTGCAGGAGTTTCGGCTAAATGTTCCCTTAGTTCTGTGCAGATGAACATCCGCCAGGGGTGGGGGGGGGGGGGGCGGCGGGGGTCGGATATTGAGTGTGATTGTTTAGATTCAGACTAAATAAGTCTGTGCCCTATTGTACCCATTGCATCCTTCTCCTTGAAAAAGACTTACAGTAAAAAATTTAGTTAACCATGGACTCTGGTTAGTTGGAGTGTTTTTGTATTTAGAAAAGCAGCTTGCTACATTTCAGAAGCATTTAGGTGATACGTTTATGTTTCCTTTTCCATCAGGATTTGGGTGTGATTCAGCAATGACACAGTGTACGGAAGAAGAGGAAAATGAAACACAAATCTTTAGTTCTGTGTCCATCCCAGCTGAATAGCAATTATCTGTCCTTTATATTCACACCACTAAAATGATTAAACAAAGACAAAATTTCCTGATCACATTTAATTGACAATAATTAGGATTTTATTTGGAGGACATGGACACTGAACTAAAAGTATTCTGCAAGCAACGTACTGGAATAATTATGTTAAATGCTAGTTACTCAAGCTTAGTTAAAACAAAAAAAAAAGTAAATTGCTCTTATTTTTTCCTCTTCCCTTTTAAAAGAATCTAAGAAAAGGAAGAATTCAATGCTACATATGCCTGGCTTGTCTTTCACACAGGTGCCATTCAACATGACAAAAGTTGCTAGAATGGCTAATCCTAGGTAAAATGCAAAGTTTGTCTTAAAGGTATTTTTCAAGAGGTAATAATAGTATCAGACTCCTGAAACCCCTGATTACATGAATAGTATTTAAATAAGAAATGAAAGGAGGGTCTGAAAATAAAGCAGGTGGCCAAAGCTTGAAGAGGTGCATATCTGTTGTAAGCAGACAACAGAAATTATCTGTTACGTTGGATTTTTTTTTAAGACTTTTTTTTGATGTGGACCATTTTTAACGTCTTTATTGAATTTGTTGCAATATTGCTTTCTGTTTCATGTTTTGGTTTTGTGGCCCCAGGCATGTGGGATCTTAGTCCCCCCCCCCCCCCCACCAGGGATCGAACCCACACCCGCTGCATTGGAAGGCAAAGTCTTAACCACTGGACCACCAGGGAAGTACCTGTTACATTGGATTTTAATTAATTAAGTGTATTAAAAACACACCATGTAGTCATATAATTGTTTATGCTTTTCCTTACGAATGTAATGTATAACTTGAAATAAAAGCATGATCTTTTAAAATGCTTTCAGTTTTAATTGCTCTGGAAGATTGAAAATTTCAAAATTGAAACCAGAAAAAAAGAGAAAACATACTTATATATTGTTATGAAATAAGAGTTTTATTTTATGAAAACAATTGTAAAAATGTACATTGATAATTGTCTGTCTAGACCTAATTGCTGTGGAGGTAATAGGCCCACATGTTTTATTCACTGACTAACTCTGTGACAATGATGGACCAAAATTCTAAGAGGGGAGGAAAAACATCCCCCAAAAAAGAAAAGAAAAAAGGCAGTTCTGCATGCTGACTTAACGATTTGCCATTTTAAGAGCTGAAAGCATTTCCTGGGTGTAATTATTATTAGTTACATTAAAAATTAAAATCCTGTGGCACAGAAAAATCTAGGAGCTGCAAACTTAGATGCTTACAGGGGCCAGGCAGGAACATAACGGGCAGGTAGGGATGTGGCAAACTGGAGGGTGTCTAAACTGAAGCAGGCACTCTACCAATTGTTGTCACGTGGGAATGCAGGCCAAGTTTTGCCAGATCTCTTACACTTTCAGAAAGCCTGAAAATCCAAATATTAAGAGATGACGAGTCCCCGTGGCCTCATAAGCTCCTAGCCTGCATGGGTTTGCCGAGCATTGAAGAGACAGCTGGGCTGAGGGGGACCTAATGCATCATTCTGGTTATTCAGTAAATGGTAAGAGACATAAAGAGTGAATACTGTTGGACATTGGGTAATACATGGCTGATTACCACACTGTGCTTACATGTTTATAGTTTAATTCAGTTAATAGCACTTTCTCCTATCTCATATCGCCTAATTCACATAGTGCGAGAGATAAAGGTCCTTCTGCCCCTCCCATTTATAGGTTCCTCCTCTCACACTGGCCTCTGCCTCATCTTCTCGTCTTCTTTCCACCTCCCCTTCTTCTGAAGGACTCACCTCATCCTTCAGGGCTCAGAGAAGACTCCTAACACTGCCCTAACTGGGCTGGGACCTTGTGCCATTTAATTGACCTACCCGGACCTACCTGCCCCAGATACCATGTACCACTATCACAATTAAGAATATGTAATTTTTATTGTCTGTCTTCCCTACTAGACACTAACCTCCGTGAGGACAAAGAACTGCATCAGCACCTACCTCAATGTCCAGTATGCATTTGTTGAATTAATGTTTATAGGAAAAGAGACATTTGAATGAGTCACAAAAATTTTATATATGTATCCAGAGATTATTCTTGTTATTCAAAATCGTCTCTGGAGAGTCTAAATGAGAGCTATTCCTTTATCTACTGTCAACTGACTTGCCACTCATTTCTGAGAATTCTTCTGAAGTTTCTCTTTTGAGTTGAGGACTCAATTTTTCTGGGGTTCTTGTTTCTCTTTTTCTGATATGTATAAATAATGGAGGTTTCCTAATGCCCATTTACAAGTGCTCTACTTCATCCAGACAACTGAATGAAGAATGGATGGGAAATACTAATTAAGAAGACTGTAAAAATGGCTGCAAATCATTTCCCTCCCCTTTATCCATGCCCTTGAATAGTCCCCTCATACATGGCTTGGCTATGTGACTTGTTTTGGCCAATGTGACAATTCAAATATGATTCAATCAGAGACTTGGGTATTAGGACATATTCTTTCTTGCTGTTCTTGGAAACCCTGTGGCCACCAGCCACCAGCATATGAATAAGCCTGGGCTAGCCTGCTGAGGACATGTGTGGGCCAGCTACCTTCATTATTCCAGCTGCAGCCCAGACAAACATGTGAGTGAGGTCATCCTAGACTAACCAGTCTCCAGGTGACCTGCCATCTGGGTTCAGCTGTATGAGTACACCCAAGTGAACCCAACAGGACTTCTGCCCAGTTGAGCCCAGCCTCTATTGCTGGCCCACAGTATTGTGAGTTAATAAGTGATTGTTGTTTTAAGCTACAAAGTTTTGGGATGGTTTGTTGTACAGCAGAAACTAACAGATACACTAGACTAGAAATCTGAATATCAATTCTCCCTTCCCCCAAACCCACACATGCACTGTCACTATTAGCTTCAGTAAAGCAGAAACCATTAAACATGGGAGAGCAGCCTATCAGAGACAGGGAATGTGGCTGGAAGGGACAGAGTTCCCCCTGTTCTCCCAATAGCATCTCTTCAGATTCATTAACACCAGAGTGTGGGCAGCAGATCTGAGAGGCAGGGAGGAGGAGGAAGAAGAGAGTAGGTGGTGGTGAGAGCCAAGCTAGTGGGAAAGCTTATACAGATAAAAAGAAAGAATCCACTGTACTGGCATTATATCACAATATCCTTATTATATTTAAGAAATCCAGGCAGTTTCTAGCCTCTAAAGGCTAAAGAATGAAGCCGAGCAAATATGGGGACTATGCAGTGTATCATTTTAATAGAGAGAAAACACACACATTAAATGTGTAAGCTTGCCTTTGTTTAAGGCCTTTAAGCCTTTCTTAGTATTTTTAGGAAAATGCGTTGGAAGTAACAATTTGTTACTTTCTAAAATGCTGTTCTGGAATTTCTAGTATGTTTTGGTGCTGAATCTTGATATAGTAATTTACAAAAGCAAGAACGACGCGAAATGCAGTATGCTGTTTCAGAGTTGGGGTAGGATAGGGTGGGTGTTTACTGAATGCTTGTTATTTGCCAGGACCTTATCTCATTTAATCCTTGCAACCACCCTACAAAGAATCTGTACCACCCTGTAAAGTATCTTTAGATTTATTAAACAGATGAAGGAACTGAGGTACCAAGAGGCTAAGTAACTTGGCCAAGGCCACACAATAGCTAGTAAGGTTATAAGTTACAGATATAGATATCAAATCTGAATCCACTGGTTTGTTGCCTTGGCAAGAATACAGTCGTTTTATCATCAGTAATAATAATGATTATTTTTTATCAAGCCCTTATTATGTTACTTTTTAAATTAATAAAATAATAGCTGAAAACTGAGAGTATATATGCTTACAATGTTCTAAGAATTTTACATATAATAAGTAAATCATCACTAAAACCCTATGAGGTAGGTATATTTGTCTCCATTTAAAAATTTTTTTCATTTGTTTTGTCTCCATTTTTGAGACAATGAAACTGAGGCACAAAGAGGTTAAATAATTGCCCAAAGTTGCATTTTGCCTTTTGCCTTGCCTTTTCATAGCTTCTGGTTTTTGGCATTCCTTGGCTTGTGGTAGCGTAACTCCTATTTCTGCCTCCCTCTTCACATGGCTGTCTTCCTACTGTGTGTGTCTGTGTCCAAATTTTCTCTTTTTATAAGCACACCAGTCATATTGGGTTCAGGGCCAAACTCTAATCCAGTATGACCTCATCTTAACTGACACCTGCAAAGACCCTATTCCAAATAAGGTCACATTCATGGGTTCCAGGTGGACATGGATTCTGGGGGGGGGGGGAACTATTCAACCCAGTATAAATATTTTTAAGAATTTAAAATGTGTTGTTACCTACAGGGCCAAACATAAGAGGAGGCAGGTTTGAGCACATGTGGTCAAGGCTGGGAAGGGTCTCACCCATGCCCAACAGAACAGCAGCCCCGAACTCCTTTAGGAATAGGCTTGATTTTTAATTTCAAACACCTATGAAGGCAAAACATGGTCGATCCTATCAGTTGTTATATCTTACTGTGAATTAATTTCTCTCCTCTGAGAGCGGATTTGCATGAAGGATGTGGAAAAAAGCACAAAAGCTAAAGTAAGTAAGTAGGACATTGTAGGGAAATGCCACTGGACAAGAAAAAGAGGCACAGTTGCCAGATGCAGAAAGTATGGATGGATCCATGCCAAGATCAAAGGGAGAATAACCTTGGAACAAGAGGCAGCTGGAAGAGGAGAACTTTCTGTTCATCATTGGTAGAGGCATCTGATTACAGGTACCAAGACCTACCACTTACCAAGGGATGGTATAAAGGCAAAGTCTCTGTAGATGTTACAGAAAATTCAAGAAAGCCACTTGGAATGAGTACAGTAGATCAGCAGCCTAAGGCAGGATGTGAATCTTAAGAAATGCATGGGGTTTCCTAGGAAAGATGCCATGTGTTTTCCTATTTTTTCCTACTCTAACATGAGGCACCCAGTGAAAGTTCTGCCTTACTAGCAGATCAGACACTACTGTGCTTGGGAAGTTAAAGAGGAATGTGAAACAATCCTGCCGGAAGCTCTCCCAGCCAAGGTGAAGAATCTAAACATAGTCACCATACCCTGGGGACAGTGCCGTGGCTCGTGGCTCGGAAGCTACAGGAGATGGAGGAGGGCTTGACTGGCCCTGAGGTGGAGGCTGGGAGAGGCACCTTCCCTTGGTTGGTGGTGTCTGCAGGTCTCTCCAGGCCACCTCTGGGAGACATCAGGGGATGATAGAAAGGACACCAGTGAAGAGTTGGGTTAGCTGTGTGGCCTCGTGTGAGTTACTTACACTGAGTTTCCCCACTAAAAAAATTAAATGAAAATATTCATGCAACACCGCCCTTCTGGGCACATAGTACCTGCTCAAAAATTGTTGTTCTCTTCCACTTTCCTTGATCATGGAGTTTATTCTTCACATAAATCTGTTCTGTGAGCTACATTACTTTAGCTGAGTTCAGAAATGTTAATCTTAATCATAACTTTGTTTTGTAAAAGCTCTTAATTCATCAGGGCCTAAACTTTCATTATGATTTTAATTTAAGGACCTCAATTGGGTACTTGGCAGAGGTAGAGTAAAATATGCTGCTAAATCCGTGTTGCTAGGATTTAAATTTTGATAAATGCATAGCTTTTATGCTCTCAGTTCAATTTTGCTCTGCTATGTATTGTAGAATTTTTTAAAAATCAAATGTTCCGTTTTAAAGGAAAATTTCTCCTTTGCATTTGGATATTTTTGTACAAGGGAATGGGGTAGGGCAGTGGGTGCAGACTATGAAACAATCCCGGAGGTAAATTTGGTGATACTGTTAACGAAGAGTTTTAAAATGCTAATTAAGCTCTTTATTTAACCACTTGCAACTTTCCTCAGGATGGTTACAATACCAATGATTAAAAGTTGCAAAGGTATTGTAAACTTCTCTGGGTGATATTTTTTTCAATAATGCAAATGATTTCTCCAGCTCTTGTGGCATCATTTAAAAATGAATTTTGATTACTTCTAAGCTTGTAAAAAATGGAATCGTAAATGTGCTCATTTCCCACAATGAAGGGGGACAGGGAAGGTAAAGAGCAAAAGAATACATCACATTTCTAAGTAAGCAGTCACAAAAGACCTTTAAATAACTCAACTTCCTACCATATTTTATTATCTTCTCTCAGTTTTACAGCATTATCTACCATAGAAATGCAGGGAGATTTGTAAAACACTATAGCATTTAAGTCATTACATTTTATAGCTGATTTCTAATGTGGATTTGATTTTTTACGAGCAGAAAAAGAATCTAATTTGCATTAGTGACAGTAACTAGAGAAATTTAACACCTGGCCCTGGTTGTACCAGAAATTGAATATTAGGTACTTGAGTGCTAAAAACCCATTCAGATCTTCAAGGGGGATTTTTCATTTATTTATGCACTGCTCTCATGTTTATCATTATAAAACTGTTCATATTATGGTGGAGGAAAGCTCACTGCCAGCAAAAATTCTGGATATACATTTTTCATCCTCTGCAAGAGAGACAGAATTATTTACCCATTAGTAAGAACATACCCTGAAAAAAGCACCACCATTCCACGCATGTAAAATAATATAACAGCAGCACTGCATGAGAAGCTTCAACTCCTGCTGGCCTTTCCCATCTCCCCCCCCCACCACCAACTTCTAGTTTCTCAAGTCTCCCTTTATTTTCTCTTCCCCACTTCCCCTCTCCCAGCACCCCTCCATGCCTGTCGTTGTTTCCCGGTTAGAAGCTTGAGTGCAGTGTATCCAAGCAAATTAAACCTCTGTTAAAAAGATCACATTGTTGTTACAAGAACAATCCATATGTTTATAAAGTGTAGAAAATTAGGAACTGCAAAAGAGATGAAGCTGGTGTTAAATGATATGGGAAGTGACACTTTACATAGCCAGTTACAATTAACACATTGATGGCATTTTGCTGGCTCCTTGCAGTGATAATGCTGTTGTCAAATGTGTTTAGTGCACCAAATCTCCTGGAGCCTTCAGCCAGGCAGCGAGCTTTTGACAGATTGAAGGTTCGAAGATAGGCTATCATGACAGATGGAAACTGGCACCGATGTTCAGCTTTCGCCGATCACAGGGGACCTGCCCCCCTTATTCTGCAGGGCTCGGCTCTGCAACCTTCCCCCTTCTGATGAAAGCAGGGGATGGCATTGTTAAATAGTGCATCTGTGTGAGTTAGACTCCTCTGATGAAAGCATAAGGCAGACGCGCTGTGAAGCAAAAGACAGCCTCTGCTCTAACTGCATTTTAGATAGACTTGAGGAAGACCCTAGGGAGCTGGGAGAAACTTCGGTAAATTTTAGACAAAAACAGAAAAAAGACCTCCCATTAGTTTCTTCTCCTCAAAGAATATAAAAATACACCTCTGATAATAAAAGTCTCAATTAATGACTTTCATTAATAGTTCCCCAAGCTAGCACTCTTTATGGAGATGTGGAGATGTGGTTTTCTTCTCTTGATATCATCATTTCCTTGATATTAATCAATTAATTTCCAAACAATCCAAGGAAATCTGTAAGGAGGTGCCGAGGGGCAGTTGTGAATAGTTGACTTGTTGGAAACTAATTCAATTACTCCAAGACACTTTTCTTGACACTGGGCTGGGTTCTTGAATCTTGGTTTTAAAATCCAGGGCAGGGGCGGACAGAGCTTTACACAGCTGGGCATAAATGGGCAGATAATATAGTTAATTAACCTTTCACCCTCTCCCACCAACCCCCTTTTAAAGAAAAACATCAGTCATTTTATTTTGAACACCCATCTATTTCAAAGGCTTTCTCTTCAGCTCCTGTAGTTCTTTCTTCTTCTCACTGACAAATTCCTCTTTAATTTCCTTAAACTGGCTGAAGAGCCCTCTTTCTTTGCAATCTTAATCTTCAATTCCGCTCCTGCCCATACAGGTTGGGAGCAGCAAGTACTGCAGCCCATCTGAGGTATGATAATCAGCTGATTAGCTAGTGGAGTCGTTTTCCCTGAGGCTCTTTTGTGTGAAAAATCCTCACACTCAATTGACATGTGGACATCATAAAGCTGATGAAATGCAATTGTAATGAACAAGAGGGAGCGGCATCTGCAGCCCTCTAAATGAAGGACCCTTCCCTCTCACCATGCTAATTCAGAAAATCTGCTCTTAACGTGTACTCCCCCTGGATTCCAAATCCAGGCGCATCTCCATGAATGCATATTCAAGAAGTGAATTAGCCTCTATGGCAAGTGAATGCCTAGCCTGGCCAGACTGATTCTAATTTCAAGACAGATAATACTGCATCAACTGTAGTAATGATATGACAGTTCATTTGTGATGAGAGTCCTACAGTCAGGTTTACTGCACAGACAGACACAGGTGCAAGGAGAGAGCCAGCAAAACCTCTCATACAAGACCAAAGGTTGCTTTGCTGTCAAATTATTTCAGCCAAAATAGCCCAATGAAGGAGAAAAGAGGTAATGCGTTAAAAAAATTAATGTGTCCCCATATTTAAACCTTGGTTGTAATGGTGGTCAATGGATGCTCCCTTCTCTATTATAGGATCACGTACAGTTGGCAGTCATTAAATTAGGAAAGAGGTGAGCTTTCCCTCCCACACCCTTTTCAGAAAACTACATTACTTGCTAAGAAATTTCCAAGTGAATATAACTTGTCATACAAGGGTTTTTTTTTTTCCCCTAAATTGAATTTCACAGGAATCAGTTTGTAGGAGAAAAACTCTGCAGTATTAGGAAGAGAAGCTGTTCATTTCCATTGCCTGTTCTGTGACAGTTGCTAATACAATATGACAGGTTTGTTCATCACTATTTTGGATCACCTTTGGGTTTTCTGTACTACTCTTTCTATTAATACATGTTAATTAATGATGGTAAGGAATGCTCGCCTTTATATGAAAAAGCTCAAAGCACTTTTCAGACACTGATTTATTTTTGAGAGTTAGAGGGCAGGTATCAGCACTGTTATTTTTTCAGAGGTGGAAATAGAAGGTTGGTGATGAAGTGACTTGAGCAAGGTCACACTGCAAGCCAGTCCTGGATCTCAGCCTTGAACTCATTCTTACCCCTCTCCATAGCTCTAGGCACAGAAAATACCCCAGGGAAAGGTGTTGCTAATCCAGAAAATACCCCAGGGAAAGGTGTTGCTAAACTAGCATTAAGGAGACTCCTTCATAAGCACTGCTAATAAATACAGCACATGCTTTAAAAGCAAATGAACAAGACAAGCTTAATAAGGACTGTTGTTAGTACCCGGCAAGCCACCCAGTGTCTGCAGGGTTCACGCAGAGGTCCTTGTCAAGGAGCCACATTTCTGAGATTACAAGAGCCACTTCTCAGTCTCCTTATGCTTCTCACTCACATTGACTTTGATCCATATAGCCTTTCAATTCAATGTAATTCAATAACAGGGCAGCACGTGGGTCTGTAGACACGATCATAGATTATTTTGCTTCCTCCAGTATGTTTGGAGGCAAAATTTGGGGTGGCCGATGAGAGCTGTCACTGTACAGCTCCCTCCTCTAGCGATCAGGAGTTACCCAGCAGATCACTGGCTGTCAATTGCAGATGAAGCAGTGCAGTAGGTATCAGGAAGGTAAGAGGAATGAGACAAGTCCGTCCCCAAAGGCGAAAGTTTCTAACACTCATATACAATAAAGACAGACATATAAGCAAACAAACCAGAGAGCAAGAACATCATTCCAACTGTGCCAAGACACATATGCGGCCCCCAATTCACCAAGTGGCTGTTTTCCAAAATCTGCTTGTAAATGAGTTGTTTTAAGCTCACAATTCATTTTCCCATGGAAGCTGAGTTCTAAGTAGTGGTTAGGTTCTCAAGCCAGCTGTCAAAGCCATATTTAACCTATAACACAGCTGAATGCAACACTAATAGTAACACATACAAGTATGCCTGAAAGAGTGTCACTGCCACCTCTGAACTCTGAGATCGGGTGGCATGTGTTCAAATCTCAGCTCTGCTATTTACCATCCTGGGACCCTGAACAAGTATTTCATCTCTCTAAGCCTCAATTTTCTCATCTGTGGAAGGGGTTGATAATAGTACTTATTTCATAAAATTATTGTTAGAAGGAAACAAGACAGAGTAAAATATTCAATCTGGATCTATAGCAAGTGCTCAATAAATGCCAGGTAGGAGTAATAGAACTTGTTTACATATTTTATTTTTGAGCTTATGTTTCAGATTCATTGCCAACATTCCTCACGCCTTATTCCAAGGGTAGGAAGGGGCTTGTATGGGTGCATTTTTTTGGTGAGGAAGAGACCTCTCTCGTTTATAAAGAGAAGGTATTATAGCCTGGGGTCAAGAGCCAGATTCTGAAGCCATAATGGATTCAAGTTCTGTCCCTGCCACTTACCAGCTGTGTGACCTTGGGCAGGTTACCTAGTCTTTCTAATCATCATCTGCAAAATGGGGATATTTTGGACTTCCCTGGTGGTGCAATGGTTAAGAATCCACCTGCCAATGCAGGGGACACGGGTTCAAGCCCTGGTCCGGGAAGATCCCATATGCCACGGAGCAACGAAGCCCATGTGCCACAACTACTGAGCCCATGTGCCACAACTACTGAAGCCTGTGCACCTAGAGCCTGCACACCACAACGAAGAGCAGTCCCCGCTCCCCACAACTAGAGAAAGCCCGTGCGCAGCAACGAAGACCCAACACAGCCAAAAATAAATAAATAAATAAATTTTTAAAATGGGGATATTTTTAGTACATATCTCGGTGCTGTGGTATTAAGCAAGTTAACATATGCAAAGTGCCATGTTTATAAGCACAATACAAGTAAACAGAGCTATTGTAAGGATACCATGGCCTGTCACTGGCCATGACAAATGAGCAGGAAACCAAGGCCTGCTTGGAGGTTAATAGCTGTCTTAAGGTTACTGTTAAGTAAGTAATGATCTGGGACTCCAGGTTGGTCTTCTAATCCTTAGTCCCGTGCTCCTTCCAGGTCATGGTGTTCCCTCTACCACATACGTATGAGGTACCCTGGAGTGTTAGTTAACATTTATTGAGTACCCAGTGGACGTTCAACACCGAGCTGATTCCCGGAGAGTTTCCTTTAAAAAGGGAAGTTATGCTCTAGACTCTAAACCAATAGTTGGCAAACTATAGCCACAGGCCAAACCAGACTGCTGCCTGTTTTTTATGGCCTGAAAGCTAACAATGGGTTTTTTGTTTTTAAATGGTTGAAAACAATTCAAAAGAAGAATAATATTTTGTGACACTTGATAATTATATGAAATTCAAATGTCAGTCTCTGTAAATGAAGTTTTACTGAAACACAGTCAAGACTCACTTGTTTACATATTGTCTATAGATGCTTTTGTGCTACAACAGGAAAAATGAGTAACTGTGACAAAGACCATATGGCTCACAAAGCCTAAATTATTTACTATCTGGCCCTTTAACAGAAAAAGTTTGCCAACCTCTGGTCTAGACCCAAGAAGATTGATTTAGCCTGGTTACTGCTGAGAGGGAATAAGAGGTTCACCAATCTAACTCAAGGTACATATGCTAAGCCTCAGACTGGCTGAGATGAGAGTGTAATTGTCTTCCACTACCAGAGCAATGTTTTAGCATTGTATTCTGAAATATATTAGAGGCAAAGCAGTGTAGTGGTTGAACCCACTGACTCAGGAACCAGGCTGCTGGGATCCAATCTTGATTCTATGACTTGCCACTTCTGTGACCTTAGGCAAGTTACTTAATTTTCCTTGTGTCACTGTTTCCTCATCTATACAATGGGATTGTTTTGAGGATTATGTGAGTTTTTACACCTAAACTGTTTTGAAGAGTTCCTTGCCCACTGCCAGCAGTATGCTAGTTATTTTCGAAATCTCATGACTCTTTGGGAAAAAGGAGAAAGATGCCTTCCTTGGAACGGTGGGCAATGTGTCTGCTCAGACTCATTCCTCGCACTGTCTCTGCTGGGGCAACGCACCTCATTCTTTAGCCCAGCACAGAAGTCTGCATCTTTCCCGGCAAACTTTCCTTGAGTCATTTACTTCTTTGTGCTTCCGGAGAACATTGTACATCCCTCCTTTAAGGCTGTTATATAGAATGAAAAAAGAAATTTATGCACATTTTTGTCTGTACTAGATGGTGAACTCCCAAAAGGAAAATAATTTCTTGTCTTTGTCTCCAGAGTGCCTGATGTGTGGAATATATGGTATGCAGCAGAGTCAGTGGATATTTAATGAATCAGAGAATGAATAACAGGCCAAGAAACTGCAGGGTTAATAAGTCTTCTGTGATTTTTTTAAAAACATGTGAAAGCCTTCTAAATGTGGCGATTACTTTATCCCTTCAATGTACAAGCTTGCAATACAATTAAATTGGAAATTATGAGGCTTAAAATAAAAGGCAGGTGGATACTTTCACTTACTGAATGTGTAAATCACAGAACAGAAATTCTTGATCTGGGGAGAAGCTTAGTATGAATAGGCTAAAATACCCTAAGTGGCTATGTGATTTTGGTAGGGCACTTTCTGACTTTGGACTTCCGTGTTTCATTGAAAAACAAGGAAAATGCACAATAGATAATCAGTAAGGCTTTTTCCACTCCCCAAACTATGATTTCTGCTTCTCCCAGAAAACTTACCAAATTCTGCTCCCCTGTGAGCAGGGCTTCTAAATAATGCTGGTAGGTAAGTTACTTAAGTTTTCTGAACCTGAGTTTGAGAAGTAAAGAGTAATACTATCCCTGAATTGTACACCTAAGAATGAGAGGCAAAAAGAGAATCTACAAAGGAGGTTGGGGCTGGATCATGACAGGCTTTGGGTGCCATGCTAAGGAGTCTGGACAGCCTGCACTTGATAGAGAGTAGACAATAGGAGGCTATGGATGGCGTTAAGTAGTGGAGGGACATGACCAACTGCGTATTTTGGAACAAGGACTCTGGCCACAGTGTGGAAACTGGATTGGAAGGAGAGAAGGGGAGCCAACATACAGCAGCACTGGAGGAGATACCGGCTAGAGGGGTATTTAAGAGGTTGGATTTTGAATTTGAGAATTTAGATAAAGCTGAGCACCTGGGCAAAAGGAATGCCATTTACGTAATAGGAAACAAGAGAAATAAATACTCATGGTCAACTTTTATTTCTTGTAATATAGTTTCAACTAAGAAAAAGTCACGGACTTACGTATCTGTAGAATCACATTGGAGCCAATACAGGGTACCTGCTAAGAGCTCAGGCCCTAGGTTTGAATCTTAATTCTTAATTAGCTCTGAGATCTTGGGTAATTCATTTTACCACTTTAAGTCTTAATGCCTTCCCAAGGTCAAGGTGAGAATTAAATAAAATGATGCATATTAAGGTGCATATCATAGGGTTTAGTAATCGGCAAGCAGTAGATTACAGTCAGCTACTATGACAGAGTGGGTTTGCTCTAGCTGCAAATCTCAAGCTTTCAACTATGTTTTCATTCCAGAAAGAGACAGTTAGAAGACAGACTCTTCTGCCAGAACTAGAGTTTTTAAAAAAATTAGATGACTAAAACTAAAAAAGTTTAAAACCACTATTCTAATATTTTAATCCTTGGAAACCCAGAAACAATTCAATGAAGCTATTTGGTTAAGTTAAATGCAGTTCTTTGAAATCAGCTTAAATGCATGACTCGCTACTCAAAGGTTCCAGAGAACTCCACTTGCCTGCTTGGGAAGCAGCAAACAAGGTCAGTATTGATAGCTCACGCTTCAGTGAATATATCAATTTAAAGCTTCATCAGTGATTCTCACTCATCTGCAGCCCTGCACGGCTGTTGTAAGAATGGGGTGACTTACGAACCTATTAAGTAACTTCCTCACTTGTGCTCTAATGAGCCTATTGTTTCCCTGGAAGAACACAAACACCTGAGTACAAGCACAAACTGAAGCCACAAATAAGAGGGTGCAGACTTCAGCCCTGCCTTACCTAGAGGCACTCTTTGTTTTGATTCTCTATGCTTTTCAATTGCTTTACCAGCGTAGTCAGGCACACTTTTATGTCAAGTCCTGAGTAGGACTGTTGGGGTTCCCCCGTCCAAAAGGGCTCTGGTCACAGCTGACTCATCTGCTGTACAGGGCGCATGTGTGTGACCTTTTGGAATTTGACTATCAGACACTTGCTTATCTACTGTTCCCCCTGCACCAGCAAGTGCCTCTGCAGTGAAGATTACCACCCTCCGCATTCCGAGGTCCACACTGCATATGCAGAAGTAGGATGAACCTGCTGCTGTGGGGAGGGGGCACCGAGCCCACCCACAAAGAGGGCATCCGTGGGGATTTCAGCCAAGAAGTTCTCCTTGTGCTCTTGAAAAAGAAGGCGTTGGCCCCGTTTTTCTGCTACCGTAATTCAAGGTTAGGTTCCCTTGTCCTCCATATACCATATCACTGATGAGAGATGAAAGACTGAAAATTAGTTCCTTAGGGATTGGGGCCAATACTGTCCATGGAGGTATAGTGGGTAAAAATATATATTATATATACTTACACTTGGCACCTGACCCCTCTTAGGAAGGGAACTCTTTGTTTAGGGAACCATTTTGATAAGTTTTAAGGGCAGGAGTAGGAAGAAGATAAACATAGATAGCTAACAGTTTTAGGTCAGAAATGAAGAAATCTGTGGGTGGACAGGGGCCAGGAGGAGAGGAGAAAGGAAAGGGAGGGAGAGCCAGGAGCTGGAGCCATCGTGGGAGGCTGGAGCCTATTCAGAAAGATGGTCACAGCAGGCAGCGGGGCTAGAGGATTTTTAAGAATGTGTAATCCTCAATTTTAAGTCGTTTGCATGGCTCATCTACCCAAAGTTTCATAAGTTACTTGTTTGAGCTCAGTAAGAAAGGGAGGCAAAGGGGTAGAGTTTCCTGAGTCTGGGGGGAGAGGAGGATGAACAGAGGACGAGAAGAGTCCAAAAGGCAAGAAGTGAGTAAAATCAACAGGAGCCAAAAGTGGTCATGAGAACATAAGCCCCTGGGAATTTCCAGAAATCGTGGAGGGACCTTGAACTTCCACAGAATGTGGGATAGAAAGCTAGGGAGAATTTCATTTACATTTTAAATGAGACCTGGGTTCCACTAACTCTGCAGTAAACAGCATCCATTTGTCAGTGATGCCTTCTAAGCTGTTGATTCTGTCTTCAAAAGAGAAATACCTTGTCTTCAATGAGTTTTCTTTGACTATAAAGATTGACACATATTTGAGTCTTGAAAAATAAACTGGGTCAAACAGAATGCTGGGAAAATAGGAATTGTAATAGTCAAGACTTCTTAAGATTATTGGAACTCATTTTCTGCTTTGTATCCTCTCTATGGCCATTACAGGAATGGGAGTGGCAGCTCCCCTTGGGGGTAATGAGACCTTGTTACTGGAGGGTTTAAGCAGAGCCTTTGTGACCAGTTGACCCAGAGCTGTGCAGGGGATTCATGCGTCTGGTAGAAGCTGGACAGATAGGCCTCTAGGCCCTTTAAACAAGTTTCTATTACTTGGGGGTAGGGAGGACTTAAAACTTTCAGAGAAGTTTAAAATATTCCAAGCGTCTGTGGCTGTTTCTAAAGAATGTATATCTAGCCCTTTCCCCAGCTCTACGTTAATCTGTTCCAGTTTATGCTAATTATGTTCTCATTATTTGGGAGGAAGGAAGGAGACCTGGACCCTCTCCAAGGAGCGGGGGTGGTGAGCTGCTCATGCAGTGCACTGGCAGGAGGCGGCATGGGGGGGACCTCCAAGTGCCCACAGCACTGCAAGGGATCTTTCTGGTCTGTATTTGTATCCTATGGCAATGTGGGGGGATCTGAAACCACATTACACCAGTTTGCAGAGGTTTAGATTGGGATGGCTAGGGAAGACCCACATCTGCCAACATCCATCAGGTTTCTTCTGTAGGTCAGAGCTATGGGTCAAAGAACTCTAGGGCCTCAGGAGTTAGGAGGAGTAAAAGGTGAGAGTGTGACTTCATTGGTAGGGGCATAGTCAGACTTTATCCTGATAATCTATCATTCTTTCTCTTTAGTTACAAAGTTCTTGAAGATAGGTGTGAGGTAGGGAATCGCAGTTTGCTCACATTGCAACTCAAAAGTGCACCGAAAATGCACTTTGAAGATTTGTCTCTACAACTGATTTCTTTCCTTCATGAACCCCAGATCAGAATATCAGGGAAAAATCTACTTTCCAGCTCATTCCTGTTTAAAGCTGTGTCTGATACAATAATTTGCAAATAAATTGCTCTACCTTTCAGGTGCTTCTCTTCCTAATGTGGCTTCTCGATGGAGTATATGTGACCTCAGGGCTTTGAAAAAGGCACTCAAGATGCATGCGGTGTCCTTGCCCCACCCACTGGCTCAGCTGTGGCAGCATCCACTTCTACGTGTCCATTCTTATTTTGTTGGCATTTGCTCTTACGTCCCTGACTGGTGTAGCCTATGGTGTGGTCATACTCCTGGGGATGCTCTTGATACAGGCATGGGGGTGCCCCTGGTCTACTGACTCTGCCTCTCCTGGGTCTAGCTGGCTTCAGGACTCCCTGCAGCCTGGCAGCAGCTCTTGGTCAGGCCCAGGTAGGGGTTACCAGATTTAGCAAATAAAAATACAAGATACCCTATTTAAAACTGAATTTCAGATAAACAATGAATTTTTTTTTACCGTTAAGTATGCCCTAAATATTACATATAATATTCTTTGTTGTTTATCTGAAATTCAAATTTAATTGGACGTTCTCTATTTTCTCCAGCTACCCTCCTCCCAGGCCCAGTGTCCTCCGCCACAAGGACTATGGATCCTGATGAAGTAGTCGTTTTGGACAACTCACTAGCCACACCTTCAGGAACCTCCTGTGTCCTTCACAAGCCTATCCACAGGCTAACCTCTGGATACCTTCTGTGCCCTAAGGAGTCAGGGATTCCCTGCGGGAGCTGAACACAGGCCCTTTCTGGCTAAACAACAATGCTAGGCTGCCACTTCTGCCCAGCGTGGGCCACTGCACACGGGCCAGGGAAGCCTGTGGGTGTGGGGCAGGACCGCCGTCCCCACATAGCTCTCGTCTCCGCCGTCTGCCTCTTCCCTTCTCCTTCTTGCTTGACCACCCCCGAGGCCAGAGCAGCATTTCTCTTTTATTTCGCCTTTGTCATATCCTCCTCCTACTGTAGCACAGCAAGCAAGCCTTGTGCCTGGCTGCCATAGCAGAAAGAATAGTTTCTCTGCACTATACGAGGACTCAGTGACCTTCATTCTCCAATCTTGTTTCTGGTTATGTTAAAGACAGAAATAAAGGAATATAGAAAGCCCCCTCACCTGGCTTGCATGGTTGTTGTCTTGCTACAAAATCCTATATTGAACGTCAAATATTTTTTTTCCTTTTCCTTGCATTCCTTCTATACCAATCTATTCCCCGCCCACCCCCCCACCACACCGGGTAGAATGATATTGCCAACTGACTGGAGAGAAGATCAGGAGCTCTGAGAGGCTGCAGAGAAAGAGAACATGAATACTTTTTCATATTATCTCCTCATTGTATTTACTTTATGAGGGTCTGCCCAACATAGATACTTCTACTTTGAGCTGTGAGCCCTCCTTCTCTCACTATTAAGAAGCTTCTTGTAATATGAACTTATATTATGGGGGAAGTTGACTTTGTCTCCTGAAATCTTCAGGTCAATTAATTCCTGGACAGTGAAAGTTTTTTAAACTGAATTATGACATTTCTCATACTAACTCTCAAAGGCATGGAAAGGTAAATGAAATAAAACAGCAGCATGCAGGTACCTGCCATGCAGATAAGATTCTTCAGAGAGAATCTTACAAACTTGATAAGGATAGCAATCAATTTGAAAAGATATGAAAAATTATTTATAGCCTTTGTCCTCAAGGTATATTCTCTATATTTTCCTAGTATTTTAGGTTGCAGGTTGTGCCACTCTGAAGGAAATAATCTAACTACAAGGATAAAATTACATTATTTGATAGGATAAAATTGGGAGATTGCAAAAAACGGGAAATTATGTATACAGATGCATTTCATTTCTGACTTCTTAAATGCCATTTGTAGGTTGAGCTTTGGGGAGAAGAGTATGTAATTCTGTTAGTTTGAAAACAAAATCATTGCTTACTCCAGGTAATTGGTGCCCCTGGCCTCCTTGTCTGCCTTCTGCTCTGCCTAAGTGGACCCACTGCTCTAATACATGTTATCACAAGAAGTGAGCTTTGTGAGGAAGACACTACATAACCAGTCACTCCTGCATTCTTACTGCATGCTTTTAAGTTGCACCATGTTCTATAATTTTTCTTCTTTGGTTTCATAGACTATTTGAGGCGGAAGCTAAAAGGGAGGTAATCCTGTGCAATCTCCTCATTCTGTAGTCTGAGACAGAAGTGAAGTGATCTGTCCTCCAGCCGGTAGAGGCAGCACTGGGTGAGGAGCTGTGTCCAGTGTCTGGACCAGAGCAGCCTGCACGCTTCCTTCACCTGCTGATACCACCGTCCTTCCGCTGAGTAACAGAAACAACCCACCACACATTCTGGTATCGAGTATGTCGTAAAGTTTAAATTGGCCTATCTTGTAATTAACTACATTTTAAGGTTTGGAGGTGGGCTAAACGCTCCACTTCAGCATATTAACAGTCTCCCAAGGAGGAAGAGGGATTTAAATGGAAGACAAAAAGGGAAAACATGTTCTTTATTTGGTAGCAATGAATTCTGTTTCAATGTTATTAGATTATAATGTCCCAATTTTTATCTAGAATCTGTGCCTCTGGAAGCACAACCCTCAAAAATGAGTAAAAATTATTTTCACACTTTTTATAGGTTAACTTCAATAACTGCAAGTTTACTTGTGGCCATTTTCATATGCATGGGGGGTTTTTTGTTTGTTTGTTTTTTACATGCAGTCTTTACTGAGAAACACTTGTTTTCTGCATCATCATTTATTTTCAGTAGAAAGAAGATCCAAACCTTTTATGTTCAGATTGAAAACCCTCCATGATCTGATTACACTTAACAAGTACACAGATTACTTCTTTTTTGCCTCCTAGTTCCAAACTGGACCACCTAAACACAGCTCCCCTGCTCCTGGTCTTGCTAATGATTCACTCACTTTCAAAACTTGACTCCTGCTTCTAAAAGCAGCTCAGATGAGACTTGCTTCCTAAAGCTTTTCCTCATTTTGATTCCCATGTCTATCCTCTACAAAATGAATCTTTACATCCTTAGTGTTCCCATAGCCCATTGTTTATATTTCTGATATACTAAATAACCAACATGTGGAAAACTTGGCACTTTATCAAATGCATTTTACTTAATTATTTCACTTAGTTACACCACTTGCAAGATCCTGCATTATTACTTGGCTCAGCATCTCAGCTCTTTCAGTAAATGTAAGAACCTTAATAGTGAACCTTGATTTCATATTTGCTTTTGTGTAATCTACTGTATTATGTTTGCACATGGTAAGTGTCCCAACTGATATTTATTAGCACTGAATTGATAGTGGAGTCCATACTGACCAGAAGGGATTAAATTCTTAAATGTCAATAGATTGTTCCTTGTCCTCAGATGAAGGCTGTGATAGTGACCCAGCAGGCACTGCTAGCCTCAAATTCCACCTCAGACTTTGAAGTCTGGCAGCCACCTCAGAGCATTAATAGGCAAAGCTGTGACTTGTTGGGTAATAACACACTGCCTTGGAATAATCATTTTCAAATGAATCAACAACAGCAGCTATTTGCCTGATCTAATTAGCATCACCTTTTTTTTGAGCAGGCGGAAAAAGGCTGGCATATTCTGTATGATGCAACACGCAGCAAATTATACAGACAAGGCAACATCACAGGGTCAGGCACTCACCTCCGTGGCTGAGGGCTTCCTGGCAGTCTTCCCCCTCTCTTCCCCACCCCCGCGCCCCCCACCAGCTCAATAATAATCTTGCATCATTTTAAGTATGAGAACTGCAAGGAAATCCTTAATTTGAAATTTAGCCCAAAGGTGGTTTCTGTATTTAAGGAGACTTGCTTCATAGGAGCATTTCAAGAACAAAAGTGAAATTCCCTTTACATCCAAGAATATTTGGGAAGTGATTTAACCTGAATGAGAAGTTAACTCTGCTTATTTACCTGGTAGGAATGTCAAGACTGAACAGTGTTATGCTCTTGTCTCTCCTAAGAGTTAAGAGACCTTTGTTTCCAAAGCCCAGGCCCAGGCTATGGATGTTCTATGAGGGGGTGGGCTTGAAGGGAGGACAGGCAGAAGGGATGGCTCTGTCTTTAATGAGGAAAATGATTTACTAGAATTGGAAGGAAGATATGTGCGGGGGAGAGGGTAGTCTGCTAATGGCTGAACATAGTGCCCCCACCCCCCTCTAGATCAGAAGGTGGTATGACCTTGGATTGGGAAGAGGTGATGAAGGTTTTGGGGTGTGAACCCTACGGCAGGGGTGTGTGGAGCCAGCTTGTCAGAGCATCTCTCTTCCCAAATGCCATCATGGGAGCCTGAAAACTGCCCTTTCCCCATATTTTCAGGACTATGTAAGCCCCCTAGACTCTTAGAGGACCCTAAGAAAAGGAAGAGCCCTCTATGATGACTGACACTGAAAGCTCTATCTGCCCCAGTGAGGTTGAAGCCAGATATAGTTTGGTTTTGAAACATAAACTGTGGGCTCTAGAGCCAGATTTCCTGTGTTCATATATCTGGACCTGCAACTTGTTACGCGTGCCTTGTTAGGTAGGCACATTCCTCAACGTCCTCATCTTTAAAATGGGAAAATTATACTAGTATTAGGTTGCTATAAGGATACAGAGAATTAATACATGGAAAGCCTTTAGAGCAGGGCCTGGTATAGAGTAACCAGTGTTGTTACTGGACAGAGGAGGGGTAGTCTGGTGGAGCATATTCATTATGCTGCATTAATAGTCCTTTTACTGTGTGTTCTTTCCTGTCTTCTTCCATGCTATTAACTTTAGATGGCACGTTCTTAGAGGGTATGTGCCAGTGTCTGTCTATGCATTGTCTTTGCACTGCCTCTGTGCTCTCGTAATACTCCTTGTCACGGCTAGTTTTGAATGTGTCCATTTTGTAAGTCCTCATCTCTGTAGCTCCCCTAGCTCCTGACACATGGTAGGCACACAGCAAACAGTTTTTAGGCTGAACTGACTTTAGATCTGTCATAGGGTATTCAGCAGAGCATTCAGCCGTTAATCAAAGCTTTCTGATGAGGCTGGTTGAAAAAAAACTTATTAACAGGTTTGAACAAATATGGCTCCTTGGTCAAGAGGAAACAGGCCCTAAAGGAAGTCATTACTGATTACATGGATATTTAGAGGCAGAATCGGCTGGCTCCCTGAGCCCTCCCTGCTCTAAAGTCTTCATGGCCAGTGCTTCTCTCTAGAGGGAGCAACCGAAGGTCAGAAGACCTTGATCAAAGTAAAAATTCAGAGGAACCCCAGGTTGCCTGTGGAATTGCATTTTTCAGGGAGGGAATGGCTGTTTCACAGGAAGCAGAGATTTCAGTGGGGACTGGATTTGTTAACTAGAGCAGCCGATGAACTTTTCTTTCCTCCTCCAGCCCTAGGAAAGCACGTAGCCCAAAGACACACTGCTTCAATTCATAAAGGAGTGTTTCTATGAACTTCAGGGCTTAACGACTAACCGAGTATCCTTGTAACAGTTAAGTCCTCTTTGCTTAACAAATAAAAACGAAATGTATTTGGAAAGACAGAGGCTACATAGCAGGGGTTAGATTTCTGAATTAATATTCCAACGATAGGGCTTCTCTGGTGGCTCAGTGGGTAAGAATCCGCCCGCCAACGCAGAGCACACGGGTTCGAGCCCTGGTCTGGGAAGATCCCACATGCCGCAGAGCAACTAGGCCCGTGAGCCACAACTACTGAGCCTGCACTCTACAGCCCGCGCACCTAGAGCCCGTGCTCCGCAACAAGAGAAGCCACTGCAATGAGTAGCCCTCACACCACAACACAACTAGAGAAAGCCTGCACAGCAAAGAAGACCCAACGCAGCCATAAAAAAAAAAAAAAATAACAATATTCCAATGATAATAGTAACAATGGACAGTGATTGGACATGAGATCCGGTGCTGGATTTATATGGATGTCATTTCATTCAATCCTTACAGGAGCCTTAGGAAATACACTATTATTTTCTTCACTTTACAGAGGAGGAAATGAGGATGAAACAGATGTTCACTGACTTGTTCAAAGACACACAGTTGGTGAGTAGTACCCAGGATTGGAACTCTTCTTTCTGCCTGGAAGCACTCCCATCATCCCCTCTAAACAGAACAGTTTAAAAATTAAAGAATAGACCAACTTGAGCTACAAAGGAGTAGGAATAAATAAGGCTGAAATAAATTCACTTATCTCTGAAATAATGGTCACAGGGAGTAAGGATTTCAAAATACACACTTTAAGTCTCTGGCTATCAAGGTTAAAACTGTAGCATTTAAAATGCTAGTGTTAAGAGAAAAAAGGAAACTGCTGCGTAAAGTTAGCAAAAGAGAGAGGACCATTAAAACAGCAGGAATGAATAAAACCCAGAAAGCATTAAACAAGATGGGATCAGTCGGCTCAAACTTACTTGTTATGACTGTGGGGAGAGGCCAAGCTCCCCTTCTCCCATTTAACTATAAATCCAGACAAAGTGACAGAGAAAGGTTAGAAGTAAAAAAATAGAGCACAGAGTTACCTTAGAAATACAAGTAAAAGGCGGCCAAGGACATGGCATCATTTATGGGGAATCTTGTAGAAATCAAAGGAAAAACAATGCTTTAAAGCAGCGGACAGTTTTTAAATGAGCGTTAGTCTCCAGTGAGGATATAATAGAGGAGAGTCTTATGCACAGTAGTAGTGAAGGACATTAAAATGCTGTCCTCAAAACCTGAATTATCAAGTAGGCACAAAAACTATAATGTCGTTTAGCTCAATCACCCACACCACAGATCCTGCTGGTTTAGCAGCATTATTTTAGACCATTGGCTAACATATCTTCCTGCCCTAGGGGCCCAAACCCTACAAACAGTTCCAAGGGGTTTCTTTATTTGCTTCCTTCCTTTCCCCTTCTTTGTGAAGCCCGTAAAACACACTGCACAATTACAAAGTCGCAGCCGCACGCAATATTGGAACAGAGACACCCTGTTAAATCCGTTCCTGACAGCTGCGAGCCCCTTTTAAATTTCAATTATAAGATCAACAACCATAATCGCTGGCAGACCATTACCACTCAGGGTTCAGGGAGTTCTGGGGATAGAGTGAGACACCCGGAGGGGGAGGAGGCTGGGCTGGGAGAGCCTCCTGACCTCCTGACCTGGCCAAACCTGGGTCATCTGCACCTGAACAGTAAATTCTGGTGCAAATGGGAAAGGCTTAGGCCCGAAGCAACTTCAGCCTCGGGGCTGGAGGCTCTGGCAACAGCCTGACCAGTGCTCTGACTGCCCCCTAGTTTTCATTTCACCTTGATTGAGCTTGGAAACCAGTCCCTCGTTTCATAAGTCAGGAAAGACAAAGGCATGATGTTCCCTGTTCTCAGTACAAGGACTCAAATTCTGCTCTATCAACCAGACCCAGCTCTCGCCCTTTGAAAACACGAGCCTCATGCTGTTCCCAGCAATGGCAGCCGCAAGTGTCCCCGTGCTCCTGCCCAGGGCTCCGGCCTGCAGAGGGAGGCCTTGGTGGAGGGCTCTCTAGCCTTCACCCTCGACCACAGCTGATGGGGATGTACCTGGTTCACTCAAGCCTCCGCCAATGCTCAGAGCAGCTGAGTTGTTAGCCAGATCTTAACAGTTCCCAAATGAAATAGCTGAAAAAGCACGTTTCCATGCAGGGCCTTGCTTTCTAGAATGTTTCCATCCCATGCACCCCAGGTTCCTTGCTTTTAGGACTGAAATTAGACTGACCCTCATCCCTCATCCCAAAACTCATCTCTGAGTTTTCTGGTATAAAAGGTCATTTGAAATGAAATCTAGTTATCAAATATCCACTGAGCTTCTGAAAAGATCTGGATTCTTCATCTTCAAGGTGCTTAGAACTTGTAGATAGCAAAATTTATTATCTTGTACCTGACTCTTGGTTATGTTGTAAAGTCAATGCATGTCTCTTTTGTTAGAAATGACACATTCAAAAATGTGCCTGCCAAAGGCTTCACACATCTTCCCCCAGAGCTGATTTGGCCATTTGCAGGGTTTCCTAAAGAGAAACTGCCTGCAATTGCTACATTCACTTCAAAACCCTGCCCCCCCCCAACCCCCATATTCTTCCTTTGAGAACTCTGAAAAGCCACATTTCACAGAGTAGGACTTTCATAAAGAAGTCCTACTCACTAGCTTGGCTCCCCAAGCCTGGGACCTCTAGTCAAAAAGGAATGAAAAGGTACGTGAGATGTCTTTGAAAATTTCGAAGACCTTTCAGGCATTCTTCTTGGCACTACTATTAACAACCCTCCCTACTTGGTCCCCAACAAGGGTTTGAGACAGAAAGAGACAGAGTTTGGTTCAGAAGCAAAGGAAAGCTTGATTCCCTGATCAAAGAAGGGAGAGGTGCAAGCTCTAGAGCACACACTCTCCCCAAGAGCTCGGGGCTGCTTTACAGGGTCTTGGCGGCAGGGAGGGGTGGAGTTCTTTTGGGTCAGGCACAGCTGTGCTGCTCACAGGGCTCCAGATAGAAGTGCCAGGTGCAGCCCCTCTACACAGAGATGGCCAAGCTGGGGTGTGGGGCACAGTGGTTCTGCACTGGGAACTCTAATCCAACATGTTAGGTGCAAGGCCTCTGCACACAGCAAAGTGAAATTAGACTATAGGCAAGGGAAACTAAACTAAGCACAAAAGAAGAGGTTAGATCTTATCACCTAGATTCCATCTTATTCTCCCCCCCCACCCCCACCGCCCCTCATCGCCAGATGGGAGTGGGCTTTGTGAGTGACACTACTCATGCCCTTTGCCTACAGAACACTATGAAGCCAACACTGGTTGACCCGATTGAGATGAACTGAAGAGAATGTGGTCAGTATGGTGTGTCTTTGAAATAGGTTTGTAGAGAGCATTTCATCTGTAGCACTCAGATTTTTTTCTTGCTAAATTTACGCTTATGGCAAAGCACTTGCAATTGTGTGTGTGTGTGTGTGTGTGCGTGCGCGTGTGTGTGAGAGAGAGAGCCTTCTCAGCCAGATGCGCTGTCACATAGCACTCCTCCAGGGACCTAGGGAAGCCTTGCACACTCTTTATGAGAATATACTTCAAGGATATGCTTTTATAGGACCTAAACCTCTAAACCAGTATTTTTCAGTGCTTAACTCATATATGCCTGAAAAAGGACTGTAACATTCCACACAAGACATCCTTATTTGGATCTAGTCTGTATATCAATTTTTTGTTAGTGAGACCTTTTTTTTAAAAAAGAGTGTTTAAACTTCTAATTAAAAAAAATCTTTGACAAACAATGGCACACCTTAAATTTCATCTCCTATTGTTTAAAAATTGTATTTTGGCAATAAAAATTTGAAAATAAAATTTGATAAGGATGGATTGGATAAAGATTATCTCCCATAATTATCAGGATTTCTCTGTGTATTAGATAAATAACTATTAGTGATAAAGGTCTAACAATATCTCATCTACAATTCTTAAACTCCAAAACCTTAAACTTTTTGGAACTTATTTGGCAGCAAAACCTGACCCAAACCAACACAAGGCTATTTATATCTTTATTTCTCCCTTGTGAATATTCATATGTTTCCCTGCAGAAATATCAATGCGTTGACTATAAAGTGCTGCCCCATACCCTGTTGGGGATGTTACATTAGTTAATGTGCTACATTATGTTTC
Source organism: Aethalodelphis obliquidens (assembly GCF_003676395.1). Lineage (NCBI taxonomy): Eukaryota > Metazoa > Chordata > Mammalia > Artiodactyla > Delphinidae > Aethalodelphis > Aethalodelphis obliquidens. The sequence continues at coordinate 57,139,672 of NW_020837946.1, read as the reverse complement.
TAAACTCTAGATAATTTTTAAATTCCAAAACATATCTGATTCAAGGTTTTAGATGGGATTTTGAACCTGTCTATAAAATCAGACTGTAGCTCATGCCATTACATTTTTCTTTAGGATTCGATCTGTTTGTTCTTATAGGAAGAAACCATCTATGCATAGTATTTACACAAAATTCACACCTGGTTGCAATGAGAATGGTGTCTATTCCCTGGAAAAAGTTTTTTTTTCTTACCAGTTTTCCCCATCTTTGTAACTATTAGGTGTCTGTAACATTCTCAATTAAGTTCACCATGTTTTGCTTGTCTACTGTCCAGGCACTGTGCTAGGAGTCCTGAGGGATGCAGACATGAGCAGGATACTATCAAGCACTTAGAGCAACCTGATTGGGGGTGTAGACATGTAAATACCACTCATCTGTAATGACAGGTTGAATGTCATAAAAGGCAGAGTAACAAACAAAATGCTGAGGGATCAAAGAGGAAGAGTAATTACGTCAAGGGAGGCTTCACAGAGGAGGTGTCACTTGAACTTATACATTGTGCCTTTTCCAGGATGTTGAAATTTTCACATGTGAAGAAGTAAGGGATGCTATTCCAACGATTTTCACTGGTCAGAGAAGCCCTGACCTTTACTATTTTTTTAAAGGATGCTAGTACATAATGACAGAGAAAGAAAGAAAATAAGAAATTTCAAAGCAAGGTTACAAAAATTGAGGTATATTTTAATGTTTATTTTGAATGCTTTCTGCATAGAAAATGCAACATAAAATTGTAGTCGTGGGATAATTGTTAGGTTGTAAAACATGTTTATGTCTAGTCCATCTACAGGAGCAGTCTGGTTTAAAAAGGTGTATGAACACCATCTTAGAATCTCATCAGTTATCCCTGTGACTGTATGTGTTGACTTATTTAGAGAAGAGAGAAATGTCTAAATTTACAGTCCCACATGAAAGTGAGACCGGTATGAAGTAAGAGCTTCTGAGTCTCCATCAGTAGACTCGTCGCTTGCCCACCCCCTCTACCTTGTTAACCCTACAATTGTTTGGAGGAATCCAGAAAAAGGGAAATAGCACAGACAGTGTCAAGTGAAAGAAGCTTAGATTTAATTTTGTACATGTATCATTCAGGATATGTTGCATTATGCTGCAGTAACAAGCAACCCCCAAATGTCAATGAATTAACACAACATTTATTTCTTGCTCACATCACATGTCCACAGAGGGTCAGCAGGAAGTCTCTGCTCCTTGTAATTACTCGGACATCCTGGCTGATGGAGGCTTCATTTGATGTGCATTTCTAATGATCACCTGAGCAGTGTGGCAAATCACATGCTGCTTCTTAAAGAGTCTGCCCTTTGACTCTTGCACTCACATTGATAGACCAAAGCAATTCACATGACTACACCTAGTTTCAAAGGGGGTGGGAAAGAACAACCCTATTCTGGAAGATCAAGAGCTAGAATTATCAGGTCAAGAGTATTAGTGACAACTTTAGCAGGGAACAGGGAGTCATATAAGATTCTTTAAAAAAAAAAAAAAAAGAAAAGAAAGCCAGGAACATATGGTTGAGCTAATAGATAAAGTAAAGGAGCGCATAGATTATCTGAAATTGGGTGCCTGGGGAAAGAGAGCTGGGAGACACATTGGACTAGCAGAGAGCGAGAATCGTAGGGTTCTCTTAGCAGTCCCTGACTGAAGTGTGCATTCACATTAATCAAGATACTTATTCCGACTTCGCTTCAGTACCTCCAAGGGGAAAAGAGACACAGAGATGGTAATGTATACAGCCTTCCTGTTAGTCTGAGGGTTAACGAAATTTGGGGGATGAGGCACTTAACTCCCTGTTTTCTATTCAATTCTGGGGAGAGCTGCCTCTTAAACAAAACGAGCCTTTTTCTTTGAGTTCACAGTACATTTCTACAGTGAGAAATTTTGCCAACCTTGCCAAAATTTGAGCTAAACCTGAATAATAAGTTGACTATTTATTTTATGAATTGGATGTGCATCCTGCCAGGTTTTCCAAGTGGTTATGACAACAGAATTCCTCATCTATAATATCCATCCACAGCCCTCATGTATAGCTCCCTTGTTTGCTCTGAAGATAATATATTGATTGAGCCTCTTTTGATGGCATTCTTTCCATGCTTCTCACATGAGGAAGAATTACTGCTGTTTTCCCCAGGGGACCTAAAACGACTGCATTTTTACACATGTTATTTACTGTATACATTCTAATATCAAAATGGTCAATTCATTTATAATCTTTTTAACATGCCTTAGAGAATCAAAGGTCTGTTCTTATGTTTGTATGGGGAGGGTTTTTTTTTTTTTGCATATAAGTTTTACTTTACAACTCATTAACGGATCTTGCGCCCATGAATGGGTAGCATTAATTATGCACAATTAGCATATGATAATGTATGGCACACATTTCAAGTGAATATTAGCATAATTATACTGAATATTATTGTGTTCAGCTATGCAGGTTCATAAAATATGATGGATGGTGTGTTCGTCTCTATTGAATCCATTTACCTGACCTAGAGTGATGATTTAAAAATGAACACAGTTGGAAATAAATGCACATAGGTTGAATACTGTTATGCACTAAGGAATATTTCCAAGTAGTAAAAGCTGGAGGTCAGTTGGCCAGTTCTTTTGCTTTTAGCTATAAGATTATTTTAGATGCATATTGTAGGGTTTTAGAGCTCAGCTTTGAAATCCTTCAGAATTCAAAGGCTGTTTTATGTAAAGTGTTCTGACAGGCAAAACGATTCCTTTTTAATCATAATTCACCTCTGCTCTACAGGCTTATTATGAAGAACAGAAATATCTATGCATAGAAACAAACAACTATTTTTGGCATATGCCGAACTGAAGGTGCTTAAGAAGATGGGAAACTCTACTACATTGTACCATTGGTCTAAAAGCACCAGATGAAATCAAGCAAGAGAGAAAGAACACTTGGGTAAATCCTCTCACCTGCTTGAATTATTAACAAGAGTTTACCTGTCTTTTCATCAAATGTTATTTCATTAGAGCTTTTGAGTTTTCTATTCAAGTAAAATAAGATCAATGAATAGGCTATAATTGAACTTCGACTTTCTAGTTAAGAATTCACTATTTGAAAAGTCTATTAGCCTCACAAAAATGAGAGTTCCTCTAAAAAGAACCACAAAAACCCACAGTAAAGATAACTTTATGTTTCCCGTTGTGAGCATAGAAAATTACTCTGAGTTGTCACACAAACCAATTTTTGTACCTGGACTTGATCCAGATATTAGGCTAACTGGGAAAGGCTCATTCTGTTCTCCTGCCCCCTCCTTTCCTTTGTGTCCTCACATTAACTTTGAGGAACCCATCTTGAGAGCTCTCGGCTGATTGCCATTTTAAGAACCTAGTTCAGCCATTATTAGTCCCCAGTTTGTCTGGAATTCTCTCAGGCATTTGAAAGATTCCAAGATCTTAAACAAGCACTTTTCAAATTTTTCCACTGTACTATCCGTCAAGGCAGAAGAAAGTCAACTTATCTTTGGAGGCCTGAGGCCCTACAACAAAATGGGAAATGCCTTTGAAGTGTTTCTTTTGCCATGAAGTTCTGTATACTTGTATTCCTCTAGATAACACAACTGACTTTTTAAAATAAAAGATATTAATATTCTAAGCTATTTATCATTGAATAAAATGGATGGTCCAGGAAGACACACTGTGCCTATGGCTTTGAACATTCCCTAATACACTGTTAAGTGTTCACTGGGGTACCAGTACGTCAGGATGGAGGCCTAATCTGTTTTATGGAAAATCTTTTGATAAAGTGAGCTAAATTAATTATTAAATGTTTGCAATTACAAACAGTGTATCAAAGCAAGTGTCCATCAATAGAGAATTGGATAAATTCACTAAACTACATCCAAACAGTATAATTCTATGCAACAGTTTAAAAGGATAAACAGTTTAAAAGGATTATATTTTCATAAAGATGCCCATTATATTTTATATATAATATATATATGGAAAAAGTCACAGAATAGTCATAGTGTGATCCCATTAATATATTGGTGCAAAACATGTGAAAAACTTTGAACCTGGGTCTGAGGAAATTTCACTTTGCACAGGAATGTACTGTCTAACTTTTTTGCAGCCAGTATGGACTACTGCAATCTAAAACAACTTATATAATCCTATTTTGAAAACAAGAAAAAAAAGCTTTGCATAGGTCGCACCTGTGGTAAACCTAATCAGGTAGAAACAAACCCTGCTTATTCAGCTTTTTTCCTGGATATCTGTAAAATCTTTATACTAGAAGGAAAGATAGATTCTAGTCTTCTGCACAAATTAGGAATTCTTTCTGTAGTATTCCTGCTGAATGGTTATACGGACTTCTTTTGAATAATTTCATTTGATGCTTTGGTACAATTTGTGGTAGAACACTTAGGACATATGGGAGAGGATTTAAAAAGAAAACAAAAATATCCCATATTCTGACAACTGAGAAACCTAGAAGTTCTTTCTCAAGTTGAGCTGAATCTGGGCTCTTTTGTGCAACGGCCCTGGTTCTTTTTTCTAAAGATGCATTTCTAAGAATTCATCTGCTCCCTTTTCTAGGTGACAGCCTCTGAACCAAGTGAAGGCAGCTTTTATGTTTCTCCTTAGACTTCCCTAGATTAAGCAGAACTGTTAACTTAAAATATTCCTCAAAGCACATAGTTTCCTTTGGAGGTTAAGAAGTTTGACATTAAAACCTGCCCATCTTAAAACCTGCCTCCAAATGATTACAATCTTGATATCATAAAGCTTCCTATGCACTGTATATTTGTAAACATATTTATACTTTATTAAAAATTAATATTTTAAATTACTTATCATCAAGTAAAATGGGTGGTTCAGAAAGCCACACTGTGCTTTAGCTTTGAACATTCCCTAACATACTACCAGATGCCATCCTAAATGGTATGTTTTCAGAAGCAGTTGCCACGGTATTGTTATTATGTTGTCATTAAAACAAAGTTCTTCAAGTACAAATGTCATTCTCTTAACCATCCAGTCCTTTGATAAACATTTTTCTCTACTCTATACAAGGCACGAGGATAGATACCATGAGAACCTAACAATCTCAGTTCCTGTCTCCCCAGAATTTACTATCAAGGGAGGGATTCAGACAAGTAAACGGTTAGTTACAAGGCAGTGCGTGTGACACTATGATGGGCCATAGGATCTCACAGGGGTCACCTAACAGAGGAGCCTTCCTGGAGGAAGTGATACCTAAGTTCAGGTCTGAAGGAACAGTGAGAATTAGCCAGGGCATGGGGGAGGGCAGGGGAGGTATGTTCCAGGGTGGTCTAGGCACAGAACACATAAGAACAGTCCCAGGGGCAAAAGAAAGCACATCATATTCAAGGATGGAAAGAAGTTCAGTATGACTGAGAATGGAATTAGAGGTTGGGGGTGGTAAGGTCTGCTGTTTGAGAAGGTAACTGAGGCCAGATCATGAAGGACCTTGAAACACTTGGTAATAAGTTTAGACTTTGTTCTAAAGGTCAGGAGAATCTGCTAAACAATTTTAAGCCAGGGAACAGATTAGAGGTGGTCCACCACCAGACTGTACGTAAGGAGGCCAGCCTTAGGTATTGATTTATTCTGATTTTCTGAACTTCACTTTTTCATCTTTAAAATGAGGACAATGGCACATATCTCAAGGATTGTTATGAGATTTAAATGAGATATCAGAAAAAAATGAAGCAAGATCAGTGTCTGGCTTATATTAGGAACCCAGTAATATCTCCTGACACCTCATAAGTCTATGGTGTTATATTTTTATTGGTATCTTATTTATTTTACATGTTGATAATTGAATTGATATTGAATTACTGAATGATTCTTTAACTATAGCAAGGCCATACTGCCATTCAATGAATGACCATGACTATAAGCCAAGGAACAATCAATGTTCTTGTACAAGTTAATAGAATTGTGAGCCACGTGTTAATGTTATTGAACCAGGTTCCTTTTGCCCTACACGCAGCTAGCCAAAACACTGAGATACGGAGGTGTATTCATAAGGCAACCAAGTCAGGAGATGGTAAGTCTCAGATCTGCCTCCCTGAAGACAAGGAGCTTGGGTTATTTATGGAATAAAGAATAAAGAAGCAGAATAAAGGTTTGGGGCGTGGAGGGAGTGGGGAGCACGGGGAAAGGTGATTGGAAAAAGGTGCGGTAATTGTTGTAGCTCTGTGCAGGTGTCACTGAGCTACAGGCCTCTGCACCTGCTTAGCACGATCTGAGCGTGGAGTTTTTGGCCCTCTGACATCAAAAGGTTATCAAGGGGACACTCGTGCATGGCCAGCTGGAGGGTTGGTGGTCCTATCCAGTCTTAACCAGCTCAGCTCAAACTAAACATAGCTGACTCTAAGTACCTGGAAAACAACTCGGGCAAACATCTTATTGTTTAGGCTCCATGCCACTTGGAGGGCATGCAGGTCTTTTGTACCAAAAATCAAAACGACCTTGATTAGTGAAGGCAGGTTACAGGTGAAATGGATTTAACTAATGATTACTCAGATTTTGACTAACTTTTAGGACTACTGGAAGCAGCAACACTGGCTGTTTTTTCTTAGTCCTTTTAACTAAGCAAATGTGTTACTTTCTCAAATTTAATATTTTCTTTCGAGTTTATATATTGTGTTTTTAAGACTGCTCAATTGTTGCTAATGTACCAAACCATATCCATGGTGGAATGGAGAAGTGGGGGGAGGGGAGAAAAGGTGGAGGAGGTGGGCAACCACAACTGCAGAACGACACTGTTTTGCTTTATGCAATGTAACATAAATCTTTCCTTTAGGCTATGGAAAACCATATGCCAATCAAAAATTTAAAATTACACAAAACAGTAACCTACTGATAGTTGAAATCTTATTAGCAATATGCATGTTTGAAGCATACATTTTATGAAGAGATGAAATCATCTTTGGGAATGTGATTTTCCCCAGACCTATACAAGTAGATTTATATTTTTCTTTATTATTTTATCAAGTATGTTTGCTTAGCAAAACCAAGCAATAGCAACTCTATTATTCTTGAGTATTACTTTAAAAATAATCTGGCTAGGGAATTCAGCCTGGGATCCAATGTTCTAACCAGGCAGGGATTCTTATAAGGTACCCCAGGCTGTAGGTAATTCTGAAGTCATACCAAGATGGAAGGAGCATAATGAATTCTGTCCAGTACCAGTGGGAAAGTGGAGAAAACAACATAGAAACAAAATTCTGGGACCTCTTTTTCCCAGGAATAGGCAAATTATTTAATAGAAGGCTAGATATTTAGCAGAAACCACCTGGCCCTTAAAACAGAAACTGATGCACAGAGAAAAACATTATATTCTGTGTAGCTATAAGGTTAATGATAGTGATTCAAGGTTTGACATTTATTTTTCACATTTCATGAGCAGAATTAGCACCGTATGGCAACTAACCATTGGGAGGTTAAAAATCACAAGATGATAAATTTCTGCTTTTAAAATAGAAAGGATCAAAATGATTTAGGCTTCTCTTTCTTTTTATTCTACTTTCCTTTTCCCTTTTCTTTCCCTGGGAAGTTCACCATACAGTATCAATCACCCAGAAGACATTTAATAATAAATTGGTAATGATAAACATTATGTACATGTATATGTAAGACACGAACTTGGGTTTACCAGTTGAGAGGGAAGGGCTCTATCAAAAATACTCCTTTATAAGGTATTACCCACTTTTTTCTCATTCTCCCGAAACTTTAGCTAACACCAAGCATTCTTTCTCTAGACTTTTAACGATTATTTTCTTCATCATTTGATTTTAAAGTAATATTTCTACTTAGAGGTGCCCCAAATATCCTCCCTATCACTTAGTGCCCCAAATTACACTGTTAGAGCTTTATTCCTTTAGTTGAAAACTAAGTGGCTTGCTACAATATAAATATCTCCATAAAAAGGTAGCAATTAGTCTTTTGTATCATACTGGGACTCATGAATCCAGAAAAGGAAACTGAGTGCCTCATATTATTAGGCATATCACTGCAGAAGGAGAAAGATCTGCTTATCTATGCAGCTGCCAACATAGATAAGCTGCTACCCAGAGAACTGGCTGAGCTCAGCTACAGGTGCAGAGGGTTCCAGGTAGGTGCCTTCCTTTTATCTCCATGGTGTGAATATTTGTAGGCAACAATGCTAGAAGATCCGCATTTGAGTCCTGGGGCAAAATCTTCTAGGCAGCAACCAGTGGGAAAGCTTTTTCTGGCTGACCCAAAACAGACCCAGTGGGTAGTCAAAGGCATTCCAGAAAAGTCACAGTGCAATTCCTTCCTTGAATGGATTTATCAGAAGCAACAAGGAACAGATAATGGAAGGGCAGGAGCAAGAGTAAAAAATAATATTGAATTTGTAGTTGAGGCATAGTGTTTACACTTCAAGAATGAAGCTTTGGGACTTCCCTGGTGGCACAGTGGTTAAGACTCCTCCTGCCAATGCAGGGGACACGGATTCAAGCCCAGGTCTGGGAAGACCCCACATGCTGCAGAGCAACTAAGCCAGTGCGCCACAACTACTGAGCCTGCGCTCTAGAGCCCGCAAGCCACAACTACTGAGCTTGCACGCCACAACTACTGAAACCCGCGTGCCTAGAGCCCATGCTCCGCAACAAGAGAAGCCACCGCAGTGAGAAGCCCGCTCACAGCAAGGAAGAGTAGCCCCGGCTCGCCACAGCTAGAGAAAGCCCGTGAGCAGCAACAAAGACCCAACGCAGCCAAAAATACAATATAAATAAATAAATAAATTTATATATAAAAAAAGAATGGCACTTTGATGATAGAGCTAAAGATCTTTTTGCAATTAGTATAGCAGCTGAAAACAAGAAGTGACAAGAAGAGAATCTAGGGGAAAATTTGAGTGGAGACATTTGCCAGTATACCCAATCTAAAGACCTTTTTTAATATCCAGTGAGGTGGGCTCCAGAGTTAACACTGTTAGCACATTTTAAGTTACACTTATACATGAATATTTCCAATGATAGCCACCATTTATCAAGCACTGCAGCAGGTGCTACATTAAGCTTTTCTCAGTTAATTTTCATAATAACCTAGGTATTATAATTATCATCATTTTACAGATGAGGACACTGGGGCTTAGAGTTAACTAGTTCACCCCAAATTTCGGAGATAAGCAATTGTATTCATTTGCTAATATCAGAAAGCCATCTCGGTGGCTTAAATGATAGAAGTTTATTTCCTCATAGTTCTAGAAGTCAGAAGTCTAAGGTCAAGCTGTCATCAGAATTGGTTTCTTCTGAGGCCTCTCTCCTTGGCTTGTAGATAGTCTGTAGATGGCCGTCTTCCCTCTGTGTCTATGTCCTAATCTCTTCTTAAAAGGACACCTCACAATGAGATTACGATCCACCCTAACAACCTCATTTTATTTTAATTACCTCTTTAAAGGCACTCTCTCCAGTAATAGTCATATTCTGAGGTACTGGAGGTTAGAGCTTCAACATATGGATTTTAGAGGGACACAATTCAGCCCATAACAGCAATTCTTTTTCATTTTTAATGTAGGTATAGATTTACCATAGATAACATGATCGAATTACAACCATAAACTAGTAGAGAAGCCAATGAAACAGAAACTACTCTAGGTACATCAAAACAAGAAATCTGTTGCAAGAAATGGTTACATAGGTGACAGAATCCACGAGAAGCCCAACACAGTCAACCTAGAGATGAATAAGCACAGGAAAGAATTCAGTCTCCTAGGATTGGTGGGACAAAGGGAGTAGCAGGTATCCCTGGGGCCACACAGTGGATCTGAACTGCTGTGAGCCTGCCCAGGACGAGCTGGGACTACAGAGGGAAGGCCTGCCCAGGACAAGCTGGGACTACAGAGGGAAGGCCTGCCCAAGACGAGCTGGGGACTACAGAGGGAAGACCTGCCCAGGATGAACTGGGACTACAGAGGGAAGGTCTGGCCAGCGATGGTGCCATGGAGGAGGCCAGTGCTAAGGAGATGCCACCTGAAACATCTTGAGGAGGAGAAACATCTTGACTTTCCCCCTCTGCCAGTGCCTGCCTCTAGACGGACCTCCCCCAAAACTGGAGGGCATGAGAACCACAGAGATGTGGTTCCCGTAATTCCCTATGATAAAGAGCAGAGCAGGGGAAGGGCAAGAATGGCTGAGAGCAAACAGCCAAAGACCAACACCACTATGAAGAGTTTGACAGGCTGCACATGATGTTTCCCGACTACTGGTTTTGTGGACCTTATAATGTTACCAGTTAAATCCCTTTAACAATGTTACCAGTTAAATCCCATAATTCAGCTTCACTGAATCTATTGTGAAGCAAAAATACTGAGTTGTTTAGACCTGGTTTAAGGCTAGGATGCTAGTGCTTGCTTGTATAGATCAGAAAAGCCCCATATTCTGTACTGATGGGCTGTTTCCTTCCTAGTTTCCCTTAGCCCATGAGACTGTTCTCTAAATGAGCAAATGCTTGCAAAGATCTTTGAGACTGTAGAAATATGACTTATCTGACAATTGCTTGGTTCACTTGCTACCTGTCTTTTGCATACACTCTCCTCTCATCTGCAGTTCTTTAAGGGAAGAGCATATCTTTGCAGAAACCTGTGGTTCCCAGGAGCATCAGAATTGATCATAACATATATGAGGAGCCCTTTTTGGGGAGGGGATCGGGAGAAGGGGAAGTACATGTTTCACGTGGCTAGAATCCTCTGCAGCGATGCACAGGAGAGAGGCATGGAATGTCAGACATGTGAACAGAATCACTTAGAGCCACTGGTTTTCTATGCAGAGACTCTTTCAAGACCTGGGCTGGTTTTGCCTGCTTAATGTGCTCTGCATTTCCTGCAGTCAGACTCCACTGCATGGTTAATGACACAAGTTCCAGGAAGCTTGGGGATTCTGCTGGTAGACACTAGAGACGCTAACCTTGTCAAAGCAGAAAGAGACGACATATTTACGGTACTGTAAGACACTCAGTTCCTAAGCCCCTCAGGCAACTGGGAAGCAGAGATCTGATGCAGACACACTAATCACACCAGATTTCCCTGAAGGCAGTAGTCACCAATCCTCCCTCCTAAAGATGCAGATCAACAGAGGACTCAATTCCGAGTAATTTACTGAGACAACAGGTAACAGAGGCAATTGTCCTAGGGGTGGGTGATGGTGAGCAAGTAGCCATGTGCATGGTAGAGCACACACCAAGTCATCTCTCTGGCCAGCATGCCTAACTATAAAAGGCGAATATATCAGAGGGACAGCTCATGAAACCACTGCAAACGGAGGTTCATTCATTAGTAAATACAATTCAGCCAGGATACTGCCACACCCACTGAGAACTACTACATTCACAGGATCAATATTTGTGACCCAGGACAAATACTAACTTAAAACAGGCGACTCAGTCATCACAAGTGTAACTCCTTGTTTCTTGGTGGGTCTCCGCTGGTCAGGCTCAGTCAACATCTAGCTGCTTTCCCTGCTAACTTGCGATGGTCACTGACTCTAAGCTACCATTTTGGTGGGGCTGTATGTATATTTGTATTTGTTTTATCCCCAGGATCCAGCAACAGTGTCTGGCACACGGTGGGACAAATTAATATCCAAGATGTTTTTTGAGTCTGCACATAAAATGTTTGAAGTATTTTGTCATCATATTTAATGAACACTGTGGTTAAAATTATTTTTACTTTCTTAGCAACTGGAATCATAATGTGATTTCATAATGTGAAATCGTAATTCAGCTTCACTGAACCAATTTAAAATTCTGTCTCAGATTTTTTGGAGTAAGGGTTATTTAATTATAAATGGGAATTTGGGTAAGAGACTTCAAGTTTGGAGTGTTCCAGAGCTCTGTGGAGGCTACAACACGTTAGTCTTCAATTTAGGACACATGGGAGTGGTTGATATTTAAAGTGGTTTTCAAACATGGTTGCTCATTGGAATCACCTGGGGAGTTTTAAAACTTCTGATGCCCTGGTCCCAGATTCTAAAGTAATTGGTTTGAGGTGCAGGATGGGCACTGGGAGTTTAAAAAAAAAAGTCCCAGGTGATTCTAACATGCAGCCAGAGTTGAGAACCAAAGTAAGACTCTTCTCTTCGGCAGAATACTTAATATTACTGAGGATGAGTCTCAAGTGACCTCATCAATTTGTTTTCTTAAGTTACCAACAAAGGGAGATATAGTCCATCCTTCATGGAAGTCAGTGTGTTTTCTCATGGACACCACGTTTGGCAGTTCGGTGACACAGATTCATGCAGCCTGCTTTCCTTTCCTCTTTATAATGGATACCTCCCATGTTATGCTTTGGGGTTCTCTCCATCCTCCCCCACCCCCGCCACTTATTCTTGGCCCTCTGCCAGCTTTAGAGTGGAACATAATCCTGTATTCATCCCTCTGCTTTGTGGGCTTCCAAGAGCATTTGATTTTAAGGAGCTTCCTACTAATCACTATGAGGAAACTGGTATAGAGCAATGAAACAGCGAAGTTACCAAGGTTCCAGAAGTTTCTAACCATCTTGATAGTGGCAGTCTCTTTCATAGCTCATGCCCCACCCATCTGAGATGGTGACTAGATGCTGGGGCCCACCAAACCTCTCCCCTGACTTCCAATTTCTTTCTCTCTTAGACGAAGATCATGCCAAGATTCAGCCACCAACTCACCCCCACCCCCACTGCCTGCTGCAGCATCTGGGCAGGTGGATCCTGGTCCTAAGTGAGCCGTTTTGTTTGTATGAGCCCCTCCAGCCCAGGGGATAGATACCCGCATCGCTGCCTTTTATTGTGTTAGCCTGGCCGCCTAACCTCTTTTAAAACATTGCCTCTATGGAAAAATGTGTTTCAAACTGGAAACAACTCACAGACAAATAAACTTTGGGGACTCAATCTGTTTGTAAGTTGGAGATACTTACAATGAAGCAAATATTATTCAAAAGAAAGAATTATAACATGAATTAACCCATTGTTTCAGCCTTAAGTGATAAATAATATTAGCAATAAAACTAAGGTGCTGGAAAGTGTCAGAAGGTCTATTGGGAGCATACTGTGTGGTGTTACTATATTCTACCACAAGCTACTGTCTACTATCGAGATAACCGCCAAGATCTGAGGAGGTGCCTGGCCCTCAGAATTAGCGTAAGTTTGTAATAATAGTGTATAGAAAATGACCGTTACTATGAGTCAAACACATACCAAATACAATTTAATCCTCACAAAAACCACATGGATTAGGCTCTATTATTACCCACATTTTACAGATGAGTAAACTGAGACACAGAGAGGTGAAATAACTTTCCTACAGCATACGGCTCATGAATGTTGAAGGCATGATTTTCAGTGGGCAATAGGACCTCTGAGGCAGCACACATCACCATGTGCAGGTCATGACAGTCAGGCAGAAGATGTCATCTGAGTCATGTTTCACCTAAAGATGAAAAAGGAGCACATTGCTTTGGCCCTGCAGTTCCTGCTGATGAACGATCAGAGAGGGCGGAGTCATGTGTGTGATTGCACAGGAGCTTGGAAGTACATAGTTAGACATTTGGCTCATTTAAATTTAGCTGTACTGAAGGACTGGACTTTGAATGCCTTGCTTGTCTGACTTCCCCAACACTATTCTTGCTCATCTCATCACTAAGGTGGCCATCTTAGAGGACACCCTGAAGTCTAGACCTTCTTCCGGTCTTGAAAACAACTGAGCTTTTTCTATTTAGGTTTTCATAAAATACAGTGAACTTTGCCTTTTATGAATTTCCAAAATCAGCTTTAAACGTATTTCCCTCTCTGAGAAGAACACCCTTTATAGGAAAGATAATCAAACCTCTAACGTTAAAAAAATTATATTTTGGAAGTATTAGCAATTTAACCCAAAAAAACTGTGAATAAATAATTTATAAGCCTCTTGAATGAAGAATCCAAGTTCTTAATTTTTGGAATAGTTTTCATTATCTGTTAAGATTCAGCTATACTTCTCCCAGGAACAGGTGGTACATTTCTATGTCCTCAGGGCAAAATGATAATCACTGGTCCATTAAATTAAGCGACAATTCACCATAAACTAGTATAGTTTTTCTTGGAGATCAAGGAATGAAGTATGAGGAAGATGCACATAATGTGAATAAAATATATGAGATCAAGGAGTTACAGATTCAAATTTCCACATTTAAAAAACCATAGGTTCACAATTTTAACCCACAATTTTATAATTTAAAAAATCTGTGAACACAGCATTTCCATAACTCTGTTGATGGCAGGCTTCATTTGAACCAGTGTGATGCTATTTGTGGGCCCTGAAAACCCCCTTTTGAATGCTTATCCATATGTTTTAACTCAGAAATTTTAATGTGTTTGATTATTGGGTTGTACCCAGGTCCCGCTGTGGATGTCATATAATATGTAGCATGTATACAGTATTAATTTTTTTAAATGGAAAAATTCTAAACTCTGGAAAAAAACGCTCCAAGAATTTCAGACAAAAAATTTTAGACCTTTTAAAAAAGGAGCATTTGACTGACATAAATTCAGCAAAATGCATCACTTAATCTTTTAAAAATTTAATCATTCTTATCACAAAGAAAAATGCTTTTTTCCTATATCTAATGTTTTATCTATATGAGATGATGGATGTTCACTAGACCTATTTTGGTAATTATTTCATGACATTTGTAAGTCCAATCATTATGTTGTATATCTTAAACTGATACAGTGCTGTATGTCAATTATATCTCAATAAGACTGGATAAAATTCATTCACTGATTGAGTTAATTAACATCATTTATTGAATATCAAGGCTGGGGATATAATTGTGATTAAAAGTAGAACCATATAATGAGGAAAACAAAACATTAAATTGTCACACATAGGAATATATATACACAAACTCAGTTTAGTACTCTAAAGGACTTTTGATATCACCCAGCCTACAAAATGCATCTTTTAAAACACTTTTAAACTGGGCCTTCCCTGGTGGCGCAGTGGTTAAGAATCCGCCTGCCAGTGCAGGGGACACGGGTTTGAGCCCTGGTCCAAGCCCTGGTCCGGGAAGATCCCACATGCCGTGGAGCAACTAAGCCTGTGCGCCACAACAACTGAGCCTGCGCTCTAGAGCCCGCCAGCCATAACTACTGAAGCCCGCACGCCTAGAGCCCATGCTCTGCAACCAGAGAAGCCACCACAATGAGAAGCCCGCGCACCACGACGAAGAGTAGCCCCCACTCGCCGCAACTAGAGAAAGCCTGTGTGCAGCAACGAAGACCCAATTCAGCCAAAAATAAATAAATAAATAAATTTATTAAAAAAATACTTTTAAACTGATTGTGCTGGTATCAAGTCACCATGGTGATAGAGCTAAACGGTTCTTTCAATGCTTTAATGTAAATGCATATGAAACAAGGATGTGTTTGTCAGCCTACAACATGGAAATGGAAGATAGCAAATGAAAAAGCCATTTTCTCAAAAGAAAGAGGGCATTTGGGTGAGAGAAAATATACTGAATTCTATCTGGAATGGCTGGAATTTGTGTATGTTTAATTTTTTTTATTGTTTGGAATTTGTGCATGTTCATTTAAATGTCTAGTTTACAGCGTGTGTGTGAAACAACTTGTTTAACCCTTGCAACCTAATGCAATATATAAATAGCAATCATATAAAATAGGTGTTATTATTACCACTGTCTTATAGATGTGATAACTGAGGCACAGAGAGGTTATGTAATTTGCTTGTCTCACATAACTAATAAGTGGCGAGCCCTAAATTGAACACCATACTGCTCCTGTATGCTAACTGTGCTTATAAATGTGGAGCATAAATCAGTGGGGATTAAGGTGAGAGGGACAGTGTGGGAGAGTGAAAGAACTTTGGAGAACTGGGTTCAAGTCCTAATTTTACTACTTACTAGTTATGTGATTTTGAGCCTTAGCCGTAAACTATAGATAATAATTACTACTTCTCAGGGTGGCTGTTAAGGCTGAATGGACATCCACTAGATTGGCAAAATTAAAAGTCTGGGGCTTCCCTGGTGGCGCAGTGGTTGAGAGTCTGCCTGCCGATGCAGGGGACACGGGTTCGTGCCCCAGTCCAGGAAGATCCCACATGCCGTGGAGCAGCTGGGCCCGTGAGCCATGGCCGCTGAGCCTGCGCGTACGGAGCCTGTGCTCTGCAACAGGAGAGGCCGCAACAGTGAGAGGCCCGCGTACCGCAAAAAAAAAAAAAAAAAAAAAAAAAGTCTGAAAATAATGTGTTGATAAGAACATAGAATAATGGGAATGCTCCTTATACATTATTGGTAGGAGTGTAAATTGGTAAACCTTTGGAAAATAGTTTGGTGTTATCCTGTTAAGCTGAATAAGTGTTTATTCCATGACCCAGAAACTCCACCCAGAGAAACTACACTAGTTTATATATATAAGAATGTTCTTTGCCACATTACTTACAATAGCCCCAAACTGGAAACAAGCCAAATGTCTACAGACAGGTGAATGGATACATCAACTGTGGAATAGTGACACTATGGAACATAATAGTGAAAGTGAATGAACGTGAGCCAGGCAAAACAACACGGTTCAATTTTAAATCCACTGATGAGTTAAAAAAAAAAAAAAAGCAATTCTCCTACATGTAAGAGACTACATGTAGTGTGATACCATTTTTATAAAGGAATAAAACAAGTACATTTTAAAATATCTTGTTTAGAAATAGAGCCGTGTGAGGTTAAATTATTTTTGAATAGTAAGGGAATGATAAACTCAGAATTCAGATAGTTGTTATCTCTGTGGAAGATAGGGTATAGATAGGTGTGTGTGTGGGGTGCTCATCTGAGATGAACACATCATATTAATGATGTTCTGGTTCCTCTATCAGCTGGTGGGGTCAAAGATGTCAATTTTTAAAAACTGTTTCTCATAACATACATATTACATATGATCTTTTTGTAAATATCAAATGCTACATAGTACTCATTAAAAAACCCTATTTAATGCAACTCTAAGTCTTTTGAGTAATCTCACTCCTTGCTCCCCCTGTTCTCAGCAACTTGCCCCAAAGTAGACACACACAGTAGATGCACAGGAAGGATTAATCAAATAAACTACTAATACTTGGCTACAAAGAAAATAAAAAGATACAATATTCATAAAGTGCTTTGCAAATGAAAAATGCTATACAAACAGTAGGTATTATTAAAAGAAAAATATTTCCAGTAATATCTTTTAGTTCTTGCTCCCTTAAGACTGAATTGCTTTAATTGGTGGTCTTGCAAGGAAAAGCCTGCCAACACTTTCCATCGGAGATGCATAACGCATTGAACCTGTGCCCTCAGACCCACTAGTTTCTGGTAGCGCACCCAAGTTATTTCTAAACCTGTTCCTTGTTTACGTTGTAAGAGTGAGTGTTTTTCGTAGTAGGTGGGGGTGTTCACAGTGGAAGGAACACTTGTCAGTCTGAGAATACTGAAAATGATGAGGAAAAAAGAACCATGCACTCTTCTTCAAAAACACTTTTCTACGTCCCTACGGGAAAAACCCAAGGTGGCTGTTAGGCTATCAATGTTTTTAGAGACAAGGAGGGAAGATATGTGTGTGGTGTGCAAAAACAAGTAACATGTGTTTACAGTTTGTGCTCTGTGTCTGAACTTTGTCTTTCACCTACCGCTGCAAAGCGAGGTAAGAAGCTAGCCCTTCATCTTTTCACTAATGGCCCATTCTACCCAACTTTACTATTTAATATGTCTTTTACTTAGATTTTAAATGTATTCTCAGTTCGACCTTTTTATTTTTGACTATCCCTTTTCTTATGCATCCAGGCATCATTCTTTTCTCAAGAATAAAGGGAAAGAACTAAGATAGAAATTCTTTGTATAATTATCAAACAACAATTAGAGTTTATTGTGTGTGTGCCTTTTAATCCTCTACTGTATTTTCCTTCCTCAAAACAGAGCCAGCCCTGAAGTGTGGTTATAAGTCTGTTTACACCACCCAGATATCAAATTGACTTGCTAATGGTAACTCTTCCTTGGTATCCATGGGTTACTGTGTCATGTGATTTGACATCAAGTACAGACAGTGCTGATTAGGAGCATCCAGCTCTGTCCATCTCCGTGCATCACTGAACCATCTGGTCATTTATTCACTAATAAGCCCCTAATGGCCCAAATATTCACCGGCCTGTCATTGTGACATGGCATAAAATGCCTACATCTTTCAACTTGCTTTGACATGTTGCTTGTTTCACATCAAAACCCGTCATTTACAGGAAAAGAGCTCAGAGGGGTAAAAACTTGACCTAATCTGCAGTGTTAACACAAAGACAGAGGCTTGGTATCTAGTAGCCTGACGGAAAGCATGTAAATGGGAAGGAATTCATTTTGTACATTTTTTTTCCATTCTCATTTTACAACATTCTTTAAGTTTAGTATCATTCCTAATATGGGATTTTATGTGGGCTCTGCGTTGAAATATCTATCCTGTATCTGTTTAAAGAGCGCTTTAAAAGGAAAAAGCTTCCTGGATACATGGAGCTTGCCTGTTTACGTTTAAATGGGCAGGAAAAAAATAATACAGAATGGACCCAAAAAGCAGCTCTAAGCGATTTTCAGAAGATTATGGTTTGTTATTTTAACCCTCTCTTATTCTCTGTTCTTCTTTTCCAGTTTAATATGATTTTCCCCCACATTATATCTGTATATGGTAAGAAATTTGAGATAATCCATGTTTGGGGCATTTGACATTATCACCAGAGAAATAGTGAAAGGCTGGAATCCCCACTTTCAGTCACAACCATTAGGAAAGAGAGCCCCAAACTCTACAAACAGACTAGCATAAGCAGAGTTAAAATAGTAAAAATTAGAAAGGGGGTAAGGAGGGGGGAAATATAGCTTTCTAGCGCATTCAGTGCTGTTGAAATCCCGGTCCTTATGTGGAGTTAAAACATCACGTAACTGAGGTTCACTAGCTGCTTTTAGGTGGTTTGTATTTTGTAGATGTCACTAAAATGGACATTTTTCTAAAAAATCTCTCTACCCCACGTGTCTATCTCCTTTTATCGTTTTTTTTTTTTTTAAATAAAGGTTTTTAAATGGCATGCTGGCCAGTTTAGGTTTAGAACATCATTTTCCTATTGTCTTCCCTTACCCTTCACAGAGGTCCAGGGCCCCACCTCCTCCCCCAGGTCTGTAGGCTAAAGAGAACGTGAGCCCCTTTCTGAGGATTTCTCCCAGCCCATATCCAGAGGCCTGTGGAAACCAAAGGGGGTGGAGGTTGTGGTGAAGGCATATCTAGGGCTTTCCAATTTGGCATGCAAATAAACCAGGGGCAGCCTGGTTTATTTGTCACTGGCTGACCTTCTTCGTGGGCACGGTAGAGCCTAGATATAGTGCTGCTGGTCCCATGAAGCCCATTTGCTGGTGGGCTCACACACCTGTTGGGCTCAGCTGACCTAGCACTGCACCCATGCCAGCAGCCCTTTGCTTCCTGTGGGACGAAGCTAGAACCAGAACCTCACCTGAAGAATGATGAGCAAGGTAAAGTTCACCACCAATTCTTCTCCACTACTCTCTCCACTCTGGTTTTCCGATTTATTGATGTAGATCTTTTCCAAAAGAGCAGCCCTTTTACTTCACCGCTGACTGGAAAATAACCAAAGTGCTCTACTGCCCCAGTAGCAGCTTTTCAAATTTTAGTTTTCTTTTCCTCTATATTTAGAAAAAGTCTACTATTTTGGTCATTAACTTCCTCATCCTCCTGTGACCACTCATTCTCCATTTGTGGTAACTTCATGAAAGTTTCAGAACAAATAAAACTGAGTCTTGATCATTCCACAGGACTGCAGCAAAGCCTTAACTCCTCTCCACGCTGTGAAACTACATCATGAAACTGAAGAGAAACTCGAAAGTGCCTTGTTTCTTTGGGACCTAGCATTCCTGATTCTTGGGATACTCCTCTTTTAAAATATTCCTTATTGTCGTGCTTTTAATCAGCTTTGCATAAAACGAACCACATGGCTTAATGCTTTCTGCAGACAACTTACATTTATTTATTCACCCATTCAGTTGACAGACATGTGTTGAGCATCCAGTATTTCTCTGGACACCAGGGAAAAAGATGACTGAAATGTTGCCCCAGCCCTTACAGAGCTTACAGTGTAGTAGTCCTTTCAGAGTATGGGATTTGGGGGCAGGTGGGCAGAAATCAATAAATGAAGGTATTAGGGAAGACAGAGTTGGCTATTACCAAAGCTTGGTCATAAAGAAACAAGTAACCCTAAAGCAATAACTCTAGTAACTCTAAAAAAGGAAAGTTGGAGGTAGTATGGGAATACAGGGAAGTGGCTAGAATACCTGTGTGTTCTTGTACCTTTATCCTTCTCTTGTAAACAAAGACCCACATAGCCCTCTTGATCATCTCCCGATTTCCTCTCCCTCCTGTTCACACCCTCTTCTCTCAGCATGAGTAAAGGAATAGTGCCTCTGAAGCACAGAAGTACTCTAGCATGGAATGGAAAAAGAAGGAAAGAGGGAGGGAGAGAGGGAAGAAGGGAAAGGAGGAAGAGGGGAAGGAGGAGAAAGAAGAGAAAAGCAACTACAAGAGAGGTGAGGATGGAGGGAGGGAAGGAGAGAAACTCTTGGAAGAGCTCCAAGCCCTCTGAACTCAGAAGCCTCTGAATTAAATGCCTGGAAGTCCCTTACCTTATACGATAATCAGTGGCTTTCCCCACCAATTGCTCATCATCCTTCGTAGATAGGAGGAAGGCCTGGCACAGGACATCATCTACCCCCTTCCCTGTCCCATCGTCTCCCCAGTCTTTTCTGATATCTATGATCTTTTTCATTTGCCTTTTCTATGGTTTATCTTGATCTCCCCTCTTATTTTCCTCCAGGATGTGTCCTCTATGCTTTTCTGACAAGTGGGGGAGGGGTGGGATGGGTGCCATCAGAAGTAGTTATGTCCTTGGCTCTGTTCTTCCAGCCAGGGGAAAGAACTAGGGAGCCATTTCATCAATGTGATTCCAAGATTCTGAAAAGATTCCTGGGGTTACCAAAATGATTAATAAATGTCTGTTACTCCTGATATGTCGAATAATATGTAACTGGGAGTCAGAAGACCCATTTCTGTTCTGCCATCATCTAAGTGCGTGATTGTGAGAGGTTGGTCATTGTTCTTACATCAGACTGGCTGGGTGCTTGGAGGGCCACAGATACAACATTTAGGTGAAACCTATTTTATATTTCAAAAAACTTACAGAATCAGAGAAACTTAAATCTTAGGTACACAGTAAGGTTATCTAGGTAAACCAAAAATCCAGTTTCTTTATTTTATTTTTTACTATGGTAGATATATATAAAATTTGCCTTCTTGAACATTTTAAAGGGTACAATTCAGTGGCATTCATTATACTCCCAATGTTGTGTAATCATCACCACTATTTTAAAAACGTTTTCATCACCTCAAACAGAAACTCTGTACCCACTAAACAATAACTTCCCATTGTCCCTTTTCCTCAGCTTCTGCTGAACTCTAATCAATGTACTGTCTCTATGAATTTGCCTATTCTAGATATTTCATATAAGTGGACTCATACAATATTTGTCCTTTTATGTCTGATTTCACTCAGCATAATATTTTCAAGATTCATCTGTGTGTAGCATGTATCAGAACTTCATTTCTTTTTATGGCTGAATAATATTCCACTGTATGTATGTATCAAGTTGGGTTTATTCATCTTGCTGTTGGACACCTGGGTTGTGTCTACCCAGTTTCCTTAATTTTGATTAAAATATTATCAAATTATGCTAATCAAAACTCTCAGAGAAATAGATGTTACCTAGTTAGAAAGGCAGTGCAGTGTAATGATGAAGAACTTGAGTTCTAGAGTTAGACTTCTGTTCAAATCCCATGACCTTTCCTATCAAATTTTCAGTCTTATGCTTACCTTAGGTAAGTCAACATCATCTCTCTGAACTTTAATATTTTTCGTTTTAAAAATGGGAATAATAAACATTAAGATTTAAACATAATATCGTAAAGCACTTTGCATATTTTCTACCTATAGTTAACTCTCAATAAATAGAAGCCATTTTTTATTTCTTAAATGAAGTCTGAAAGGCAAACATCTTTCACAATATGGGGTTTGGAGGAGGTAGTCAAAGAACAATAAAGGAGGGCCTCAGTGATGAAAAGTTTGGGAACTAGTGAGACTTGGTGGTCCCTAGGGTTATTTCTAAGCTCTAAACGTCTGTAATTTGGTTAAGTTTTCAGCTTGGTTCCAAGGATCTAGAGGGAGAAAATAAAATGCCTTAAAAATTAGAGAGGCATGTTCTATTGCATCACTGATTCCTCTGCAGCTGCCTTTAGGGTATGATTTAGAGGCAATGGACAAGCATATTGCCTTACAATTAACAGCATTAAAACAAATTCATGAATGCCCATCTATTTGTGTGGTACTTTCCAAAGCACTGTTTGTGGATTATATTAGGAATTTTTAAAGTGCCAGGGACTGGAATTCAGAAATCAAATCTATGATTTTTAAAAGGTTGATTGAAATATACACTGTTATCCCTGGAAATAAGAAATATTCACAAACAGATGGCTAAGTCTACCCCCATCCATCCTTCTCCTTTCATGGCATTGTTGCAGCCAGAAACTCCATTTTTCCACCTCCTGTTTCTAGGTGGGACCATACAACTGGTTCTTTCCAATGAAAGATAAGAAGAGGGTGAAACTTCTTTGGCCTCTTCCCCCACCGTCCCTCCTCTTGTCAGGATACAGAACCACAGGATGAAATCAGTAAGCAGAGGAAGGCCACCCACCTGCATTAAGTGTTGAATGAAAAATAAATTTCCAATTGTGTTAAGCCAATGAAATTATGGAGGTGTTTATTTTAAATCTGTTACACCATTAGTATTACCCTAACTATACACTACTAGTAACAAAGAATGATTCAAATGTCAGAGAATCACTGACAGTTGTGAGTAAATTGCTTTCTCCTTTTAGAAACTTTTGGTTAATCTTCTTTGACATTCAAAGATTCATTCATTTAACACTGCTAATTATTTAAAGTTAGCTCAAAGTCTCTCTTCTAGAGGGACTCATAGTCTCTTCTGGGTGAAAAAACATAAAAAATTAAGAAATCACACAAGGCAAAATTGATGAAAATAAAATGAGTAGGAAAGAAAAGAATTCTGAAGGTATTCAGAAAAGGACTGGTTTACTGGTAAAAAATTGTGAAGGATGCCAGGACTTTATGAGTACCTTGAAAATGGAGTAGTATTTGGAAAGACAGAGATGACAGTATGGATATTCAAAATGGAGTTAACAGGGTAAAAAAAAATGCGTAAAAATAGGAGTGAACAAAGATATATTTAGAGGACTTCAAGAATAAGGGATCACAAGAGTTAAGAGGATGCAATTTGAAATTATTTAATATCCACTTAAAAATATTTATTGATCATATGGTTCAGACACTAACTAAGCACTGGAGAGTAGAGTCTTTACTTTCACAGAATTTACAGTCTATTGGCATAGACAGCTCTAGATTCAACTTGTATCTCTTCCAGTTACTAGCTATTTGAACATGAGCAAGTCACTTAACTTTTTGTAATTCCTGGTTTTCTCGTCTACATAATGAGAATGATAATAGCTCTACAAGGCAGTTATGATTAAATGAGATGAAGAATTTGAGGCATTTAGTATAGTGCCTCACACAGTAAACTCTCAGTAAGTGTTAGCTGCTGTTGCTAGGTTTGATGGTGATGGTGGTGCTAACAGCAGTAGACTATTTGGACAGGAGCAGAGAGTTTATGTTGGCAATAGTGGCAGCTGAGGTTGGAAATGGAGTTTTGACCAAATTCATAAAGTCCCCTGAATGTCAGATCAAAGACTTTGGATTTGATCTTTAGACAATGGGCAACCCTTAAGGATTTTTGAGCAAAGAAGTAAAAGGGCAACACCAAACAGAACGGATTTGGATTGGGGGGTATGAAAAAAGAACAAAGGCAAATAAGTCTATTAGGATATCTACTAGGACCAGATTAGTGAAAATGGATAATAGGATGCTCCAGGATAACTCTAAGTTTTCCAAACTGAAAAGAGATGCCAGCATAATAGTGGGAGAATAAGTTTGATTTTAGAAATTGTTGGATTTGAAGAAATCATAAAACATTCAGTTGGAAATATTCATCAGATAATTGGCTATATGGATTTGAAGTTTGGAAGAAGAATTGGAAATATAGTTTTGTGAATCATTTAAATAGACCTGATAGCCAAATGGCTGACACCTCCAAAACAGAGTGTGTATGGATTAAAGATTGAAATCTAATTAAAACCTTGGAAAATGTCCCCAGTGAAGCTTAGGAGAAAGAAGAACCAGCATAAAAGTTGTCAGTGTAGGAAGAAAACCACCATCACAGAGGTCAAGGGAAGAGAAATTTTCAAGAAGGTAGAAGTGGGCACTTCTATCATTTCACTCAGCGTTCAGTCTCATGGAGAAGAGTCCAGCTGAAGTCAACTGCATAGGTTGCTCTACCTGGTGGTGCTGCTTTCAGGGTCTCCTTGTGTTAATGGTATTCTAATGAGAAAAACCAAATATAAACAAAATAAACCATAATCAAGGATGGAGCAGATTGTGATCTATCTAGCCCCACCTTCTGTGAAGGTCTGGGGAAGAGTTTGCAAGGGGTTTGTGCAAAGAATAAAGGGTAAGATTTTAAAAAGATAGACTTGGGTTATAAATAAAAGGGTTATACTGAGTTTGTCAATTTCTTAAGTAATGTATACCTGTTGTTTTTGCCACCATTGTGAGTGGGTCAGGGAAAATAAACTGTTCATTCAAGAATCCACATTGCCTAACATGTAATCCCTGGTAGCCAATACTGTATCAAAGGAAAACCATAGGCTGGAAATGATAGAGCTTTTGTGAATTAGCCTGGCTGAGGAGCAGCCATGGGAGCTTGCTATCTGGATCACTCTTTCTACCCCTTGTTATGAAAGGGAAAGGCAAGCTTACCTAAGCAAATTAGCTTAGGACAGTGGTTCTCAGACTTTAGTGTGCGTAAGAATCACCTGTAGGGTTTGTGAAAACACAGATTGCTGAGCCCCACGCACCAGAGTTCCTGACACAGTAGGTGTGGAGTAAGCCCTAAGAATCTGCCTTTCTAACACTGTATTAGGTAGTGCTGCTGCTGCTCGTCCAGGAACCACACTTTAAAAAAAATTTTTTTAATTAACTTTTACTGGAGTATAGTTGCTTTACAATGTTGTGTTAGTTTCTACTGTACAGCAAAGTGACTCAGCTATACGTATACATATATCCCCTCTTTTTTGGATTTCCTTCCCATTTAGGTCACCACAGAGCATTGAGTAGAGTTCCTGTGCTATATAGTAGGTTCTCATTAGCTATCCACTTTATAAATAGTAATATATATATGTCAATCCCAATCTCCCAATTCATCTCACCCCCCTCTTTCTCCCTTGGTATCCATATGTTTATTCCCTACGTCTATGCAGAGACCACACTTTGAGAACCACTGGCTTAGGCAGAAGAAGGAGACAACACCCATGGCTGCAAAAAAGTCAGGGAATATGAGGACTAAGAAAAAATCACTCATTGGCTTTGGTAACTGCCTTTTGATAACTTCTGAGATGGATTTTTTTTGGTATGAAAATGGCAAAGAGCTTCTAGTATATAGCTGGTGAAAAAATGGAAGTAACATGTATATACCATTTGTTCAGTAAGTCAGTTTCACATTGGGTAACACAGTTCTGGTGGGGAAAAAAAATGTTATCCTTTGAACAAAACCTGAATATGTCATTCATTCATCATTCAACTTATTTATTTAGTATCTAATATGTACAGGCACTGTGTTAGACTCTGAGTGATCACAATAGACATTGTCCCTGACATCTCACTGAACTTACAGTTAGAGAGTATTTAGAAAAGAAAATAAGCAAATGCACACCCATATGATAAATACAGAGATCAGGGAACTCACAAAAGGGGCATCAAAATAGCAAGATTCGGGGAAGCTTCCTAGAGTAAATAATAACTAACCTGAGCATTGAAAATATGTAGGATTATCCATGTGAAAGTTGGGGGGATTGGTGTGGGGAGGATGACAGAGGGAACAAGTAGTGCAATAATCCAGAGGCAAGACAGAGCATGCCAAGTTAAGGTAATGCCAAAGTAACTCAAGATGGTTAAAGTACTTGGGCATAGGGCACAGGGCATAAGCTGAAGCTGAGCATAAATCCTTAAGACCATCATGGATCCTGTCAACAAATCTCAGCCTTTATATGAAGAACAATGGGGAGCCACTGAAGAGTTGTGTTATTTTTTAAAATAACAGTTTTTTGGAATATATAATTCATGTAACATGACTCACCTATTTACAGTACACAATTTAATGGTTTTTAGTGTATTCACAGAGTTGTCCAACCATCAACACAATCAATTTTAGAACATTTTCAACACCTTCCAAAGAAACCCCATCCCATTAGTAGTCACTCCCCATTTCCCCCAATCCCACCAGTCCTAGGCAGCCACCAATCTATGTTCGGCTTCTGAAATCACACAGCATGTGGTCTTTCACTGAAGAGGTTTAAACCAGTGCATGGCACCATTAGACCTGAGATACAGAAAGACCTATCTCTCTGACATATATAGCCTGGATTGGATCAGGGGAGATGATGGTGAGCCTGGAAGCAGAGAGACCCATTAGGGAGTTGTAGAAGGAGTCAGACCAGGGAGGTGTTTGTGGGGATGGAGCAAAGAAGATGGATTGAAGAGATATGTAAGAGGCAGTATGGGCTGTGCTTGGTAATTAATGGGATGTGGTATATGAGGGGGAGTGGGCAGAAAAAGCTGGCTCTCAAATGTTATCCTTGATGGCAGGTTGCCGGTGGCACTTGTCACTTAGATGGGATCAGGAGCATCAGGTCTGTGATGAGATGGAGAATATGATGAGTCAGTGTTTACTATGATACACCACTGCCCACAATTAGGATGGCATCAGCATGTCATAAACATGGTGATACAGATCCTTAGGAAAACAGGAAGATGGTATTATTTTTTCAGTCTTTCATAAGGTCCCAGAAAGACCAAAGCAACTACAGATTTCATACTAATTCAATAAAATTAGAAGTTTATTTAAATTTTAATAGAAGTATGTTGGTACAAAGGGGAAATTTTAACTTCTTTGCCTTGAATAATTTTTCTGTGTCAATAATCTGTCACCTTTCAAAATCATAACCAAAGGAACTTCAGGGCACAAGGGGCTTTGTGAGGACACAGAATGTATTCCTCTGGACCTGGTGAGGAATTCACCTGAATTAAAAGAAATAGGGACTGATTACAGAGTCAATTTTCAATTACTTGTACTAATAGAGCAGTGGTGTGGGTAATCTCAACCTGTGGTTAACCAAAAATCACTTATATTTGCTTCTGGATTGCATTATTTAAGCTATTTATAGCAGCTGGGATTCTATCTACATTTTTCTTTTGTGATTACTAGCATTAATTTGCACCCTCTGACTTCACACTTACTTTTGGCAAATGGAAGTGGCTCAAATATGGTATATGAGAAGGATATATCACTTGGGGATTTTATATATCCCACACAGCATCTAAAAATTTGATAATTCACATATATAGATTTTTTTAAAGGTCTGTGAGGACAGAGATTACAAATGTCCCTTGATATCCCACTTCTCTATTTAAGAACGTTTACCAATGGGGAATGATTTTCCAAAGCTAATCTCAATCCTTTTGCTAAAATACAAACTGATATTTCCTTCTTTCCTCAATGGACAAAAAAAGCAAACAGGCTCTGTTCTCTATGGACTTAACTCTGATAATGCTGAAAACTCCTCTTGAGTCTTTTCTCTTTCAAGCTGAACCAGTACCATTATATTTGTTGTCCTGATTCTTTAGCCAATCACTAGCTGCTCCCAGAAACCAAAGATCATTAAAAAAAAAGAACATGTCATTTTCTAAGAAACAAAATCATCTGCATTTTGTAAATAAAACCAAAGAGATTCTGCAATAAGAAGCCAGTTAAGAAATTTTACCTTTCTTTTTCAATTAAGAAGTAATATATGTTTATTAGAGAAAATAAGAAAAAAAATAAGCATAAAGGAGAAAATTTAAAGCATCTATGATTCCACCAGCTGACGGTAAAAATAACCACTGAATCATGAAATCATCTGATTTCCACTGCAGCCCTCAGTTCCTGGAGGAAATATGGAGGGTAGGCACTCTAGGCAAAAACACTTTACTCAGTATTAGAATTTTTTCTCACTATTACAATTTTTAAAAGCTACACCCTCATTTAGAATCTTTAGACCTGATGATCTAGATAGAATCACATGGAAACCTCAAAGACTCCTTCTGTGCCTTTAGTCCAAGGTCTACACTAAAAGCAGATGGGGCAGGCTCCTTAAACCATGGTCCATTTCTTCTATGCACACAGCCTAATCTCAGTCCTTATGCCTTGATGTTCTAGGTGTCATCCACAGACCAGGTGCAGTGGTATCACCTGGAAGCTCATTAGAATTTCAGAATCTCAGGCCTCACCCCAGACCTACTGAATCAGACTCCGTGTTTGATCAAGATCCCCAGATGTGACCAGATTCTCAGTCATTGGTACTGCTGCTCAGTTGAGATGCATTGCTAGTGTTTATCAATTAACTGTTGAGTAAAGAGGAGCCACAAGCAAAGAAGAGCACAGGAAGAACATAACAAAGAGAAGGGAAATTCTTCAGGAGGCCTAGAGCTGAGCTGCCCCGGGTGGGTGCCCTGCGCCTTCCCCTGCAGGGCACTTCCCATGTAGAAGACATTGCAAGCCTTATTGCACCGACTACATGTCAGAAAATGGAGAAATGAATTGAAGATTAAGTCATGGTCCACAGCAACTGGTTGTTTTTTACACTGAAGAATAACCTTCTGGCACCAGGGCCCAATATCCAGCCTCTGGTCTTTAATTTAGACACCTCTGGGGGAGAACGGCATTGGGATACGGAGGGGGTCTTGGGCACCCCCTAGAGGCTAACAAAGGGATACAGACACTCAGTCTTTTCTGTTCTTATGTCATCCTGTGAAAGTGTAACCCAGTGGTTCCATGTGTCAGGGGTTTGCAATTAAGAAGCACAGTTTCAACAGCTCCATGTCTACCTTTAGCCCACTTCACTGCTATTGATCCTTTCCCTTCCCCCCTCCCACACTATGTAAATTAAATTACTCTCTCTGCAAATTCCTTCCCTCTTCCTTTGTTCTTTCCTATCCTTCTCTGTTTTCTGACAACAACAGCAAGAGCAACAAGACTTATTTAGGCAGGAAATGGAAGTAAACTGTGTGTGTTGGGGACAGAGGCAGGAAGGTTGGAAAAAGAAAAAGCTAGGAAAACTCTCTTTCACTCACCCACATACACACATATGCACACAATTATGCTTTTTTTCCTTCAACTTGGGTCATACCATTCAAACTGTTTCATATCCATTTTTTATTAATACTTTATGAGCATTTCCCCAGATCAGTAAATAGTCCTATAAAACATATTTAACAGCCTCATAGAATTCTAACGTATGGACACACCACATATCATTCAGCTAAGTCCCCTGTTGTTGGACATTTAGGCTGTCTCCCTTTTTTTTTTCATATTTGTAAGTAATGCTGCAATGAACATAGTTGTACATAAATAAATCTATTTCCACATCTCTGGTTATTCTTTCAGGGTAAATTTCACTTGACTTTGATAACAACAATAAACAACTTGACCTTGGACTGAAATATCTTTGTTTTGTCCAGTACTCAATTATAGTGTGGCTTTTCTCCAAAAGAAAACACACTGTAGGGTCTGAATGTCAGGTTTTTAATTAAGCAGGTTCTACAAGATTGACTCTTTTGCAGCTACCTCAAATTTTAGCCACAGTGAATTACAGTAAAAATATCTCCCTTCTACAGCTCAGATAGGACAAATTTATCCCTGAGTACCTCAGGATTGGGACATATTGCAAGACAGTGACTCTCAACTCAAGAGGTGACATTCTACCTTATGCCTTATACCTTACTTTATACCTCGCTTTCAGAAACTCTGCTCTTCTAGGAGTAATGCTCATCATATTTTAGGCTAAAACATTGTCCATAAATTAGCAAAGGCTCTTTGTGGTTCCAAACCTTATTTGGAAGCCTAGAGAGAAGTAGAGTGATTAAATTATCAGTATGTGATCTTCATGTGCACAAAACCATTAATAACAACAGTAATAGTCATCCTTTATGGAGAATGTACTATGTGCCAAGTACTGTGCTGAGCACTTTACAACCTGCATTAGTTATATATTGCTGTGTAACAAAATACTCCAAAATTTAACATCTTAAAGCAACAAGTATTGTCTCTCAGTTTTGGTGGGTCAGGAATCTTGGTGTGACTTAGTGCCTCTTATAAGGCTAAAATCAAGGTATTCACTCCCTATTGCCTTAAAGCTCAGCTGGGAAGATCCACATCCAAGTTCATTCATGTGGTTATTGGCAAAAATTAGTTCGTCCCAGACTGCTGGACCAAAGGCCTCAGTTCCTCGGTGGTTGTTGGCTGGAGGCATACCTCAGATTCTTGCCACCTGAGTCCCTTGTAGGGCAGCTCACAACATGAGAGCTGGCTACCATCAAAGTGAGCAAGAAAGGGCAAGCAAGATGAAGTCAGAGTCTTTCTGTAAATGAAATCTTGAAAGTGACACCATGACTTTTTCCATGAACTAGAAGGGGTCACTAGGTTCAGTTCATACCTGAGAGGAGCACATGAATCCCAGGAGGTGAGAAACACTGGGAAATATCTTAGAGGCTGTCTACCACACAACCACTATCTCATTAATTCAAACAACATTTCTTTGAAGTAGATATTGTTAATCCCCATTTATAGATAAGGAAACAGGTGCTCACAGCCAGTAAGTGGAGTTTGAGATTCAAACCTGTTTCTCTGACTTCAATGCACATATGCTTGTTCCCTGCACTCTCAGACACTTTATATGTAAAGGTCATGAGGTCCCAGAAATATTTTAGTATAGATTTGAGTCTTATTTTAGCCTCTTTGGTTTATTCTTGGCATTCTTGATCTTTTTCTCACTTTCTATCTTCCAGTATTTAAGTCAAATTGCTTAGCTTACACTAATAAGAGGACGGCACAATCTGAAGGTGTTAGGTTAGAGACGGAAGATCCAGAGTTGCTCAACTGCGCGCCTTTTCTGGGTTCTGGTAAAAATTAACTAGCTTCTAAATCTCCATCCAGAATTCTTATATATCTTTCTCATTCCTAGCCTACATTGCATATTAGCATTAAAGATGATCTGCAAGATAAATATCATTGGGGAAAAATCCCCATGGTCAAGAATTAAACACACATGTGCGATTCTCAACATGTTCTCTAGAAGATGTCTATTCATTTTCTCTAACCAGTGGAGCTATAAATCTGGCCTGTATTCGGCACACTCTATGTGTTTTGCTTTATGAAGGCATAAATCACCAAGATACAATTTGTGTTTGATTTTTTGGACACTTAATTTGCTTAAATGTTCAGCAGTTCATAGACGTAAATTGTGCTAGGCATAGCTCCAAGTGGAATAAGCTGAGAGCAAGAAAGCTATACATATTAGAATGTAATTCAGAAGAAAAATCATATCAGCCGATCAAGTAAGTCCTCTTTATAAGTTACTTATAAATAACTTTCTTCCATAGGCAAGATAAACACTTAGTAAATACTCCTAGAGGAGGGAGCATTGTAGTAAATTTAAAGAAACCTCGCATATATTATGCTTCTACATGTTGGTAAGGGTGTAATGTTCAGGGGATGTACCATGCATATCTGATACAGAGACCATATTGATTGATTATTGTTGAATATTGGAAGAATGCCTCATTGAGGATCAAAGCATGGATTTTCACCCTGTCTGCTACTAACTGTGTGAACTTGACCAAGTCATTTAACTTCTCTGTGCCTCAGTTTCTTATTTGAAAATGAGGGGTTGGATTAAACAGTCTCTGAATTCCCTCCCAGCTCTAAAATGTTATGGCTCTAAGTACTTACCAGGCATCTACAAAATACCCACCTCAGTACCATGGAGAAGACAAAGGAAGGAGCTTAGAGGCCAAACACAAGAAGTTTTTGAAACTAAATATCAATAGAAGAGCTACTTAACTGTTTGAGTGTAATACCACAGAGAACTCAATATAAATTGATAGAGGCTGGTGTTTCCCAAAGTGTGCAGTGGGTGTCTCTGGACAGGAATGCCTGAAAACGGCCCTGGGAGCTGCCTGAGAATGTTCAGTGAGGCTGCTGGGATTCTGGAGTGCCTCCTTTCTCCAACGATGAGGCCACACCTGAGCTTCTTAGCTTTCCATGGGAATGAAGGCTCCTGCTCCCTGGCAGAGGTGGATGCAACTTCCCATACATGCTGGGTAGCTGGTTTTCCCAGACAACTCCTGGAAATAGCTGCACCCAAACCCAAACTGTCTTGTCTCCCTGCTGACAAGTTTGCTCGCCTGCTTGCCTTTTAAGAAAGAGCAAAAATGGGGCGAGGTCCCTCCACCAGTCACAGACCCACTGTGTGTCCAGCAGCACCTGGCCCAGCGCCTCTCTGGGAGATGATGGGAGTAACAGGGAACCAGTGCTGCTCCTTCCTGACCCTTAGATATGAATTTCCCCAATAAAATCTATTTCTTAACCCAGTGGTTCTCAAACTCTCCCATGTATCAGAATCATCTGAGGACTTATTAACACAGTCGCTAAGCCCTGCCCCTAGAGTTTCTGATTCAGTATGCTGGATTAGGCCCAAGAATTTACATTTTTAACAAGTTTGCAATGCTGCTTGTCCAGGACCCACACTTTGAGAATCTATGCCATATGATATTATAGAATTTCTCTTGAACTCTATTGTAAGACAACTGGAAATAAGCAAGATCATTTAAAGGGCTACATGGGTAAAATATTTTTTACTTAAATAGCTATATATTCAATGTGTATTAAATGTGTGCCTTCTATTGTTTGACAAATGCTGGTTTTCCACTTACAGTATCAATATCAAGTTAATTTTATATACATTTCTTTTAGCAAAAAGGGAATCAATTTAAAGAAACTATCTAAGTATTCATATAAACAACAGAACACGTGGTATATCATAACAAAATTCTTAAAGGTGGTAATATAAAATTGGATGAAATTTGGGAAATACTGGTATAAACAATAAATAGAAATTCCTACAGCAGAACTATTGGATCAGACTAACTAGTAAGGGTGGTTTTGCAGAGGACATGTACTTGCGGTGAGTCTTAATGTGGATAGAGTTAGATAAGCCAAGAGACAGTGAGAATATGCAGCAGTGGATGGATAGTGCCTGGTAAGAGCCACAGGATATGTGTATGTCAATGTCAAACAAGGAGTTGAACAGGAAAAAACCTCCTTTGCTCAGCTTGGTGTTTGGTTTACATGACAACAAACAACCATTACAGTGGGTTTCCATTTTTGATTTGTTACTTTGGTAATGGACATCGGCCATCATCAGTCTCAGTAATTTTGTTCACTTTGTTTTCACTTGCTATTTGCTTATCTTTATCTGGTGAGTCTACCAAAGCAGAGTTCATGGCTCTAGGTTTCTTGCTTACTGAATCATCTTTAGAGGTCAGCAGCCCAAATGAAGACACTCTCAGCCCAACAGCTGTACAGCCAGTATTGTAAGCCCTCAGATGTTACTTCAAAAATCTCTGAGGAATAAAACTGTTTCTCTGTTTTCAATTAGCTGAGCTTGCACATTTAAAAACTGTTACTAGAAGAAGGTTCTGGTAAGATGTGACCATGTGGTCTATTTCATTTTGCTAGACTGTAATTTAATGTTTGGAAATAATAAGTTGTTGTTATAGCTGGATATAAACTAAAAGTATTATTTGCCATTTTCCTCAAACTTGTCATATAAAGAGCAATAAAACCATCCTACTGTTTTTGCATCATACAAATTCATTTTCTTCCCATAATGGCCCACGATGAGAGAGCATTTTTAGGTCCCATGCAGATCACAAACAGGGGTTTGGAAACTATATGCTCTGCTATGCCTTATAAATGGTCATTGAACTGCTACTTTCAGAAACAAATGCTGAAGACTAACAATCTAGTTAAAAGACTTCTGCACTTGCCTTTAAGAAAATCCTACTGCCTTGGCAATCTAAGATAATTTGCTCTAACTAGGCAACAGTGTAGGAAAAAACTTATAGAGCCTTGTCTGACTACTGGCTACTTGTGACCTGGACCACTCGTTCTCAGTTAGACTCACTTGGAGGGATTGTTAAACTACAGGTCGCTGGGCCCCAGCCTAGAGTTTCCAATTCACCAGGTGTATGGATCAAGTATGGCAACTCTATGAAGTTCCCAAGTGGTGTTAATGGTGCTGGTCCTGGGACCACACTTTGGAAACCACTGACTTAGAGGAGCCTAGCTCTGGTTCGCCCTCTTCCCCTCTACAACTTGTACCATCTGATACAATCATGACATGACAAATATCTGCAGCACCTAAGCAATGCCATGCTCGATCCTTCTGTTTGACTGCCTTCCCCATCTTTATCTGCATGTCAAAATCCAAGCTCCAGGCTTATTTTAAGTCAACTCCTCTGAGAACCTCTTCTGACCGTATCCCATCTGTGGTTCACATATCTAGCAAATAGATCTACCATAGTATTGCAATTATTTCTTTAAAATTTTAGACTTCCTGCCATCATTACTGTGAGCCCTTTGAGTATCTTTACCTCAATTTTTTAAACCCCAATCCTTATACATACTAGACACTCAGTAAAAGTTTCCTGAATAAATGTAAAATATTTAATAATGTATGATATTTAATGCAAATCCAATTGAGAGGGAGTATAGCATTGTGCTTAAGCATACAGGCTTTTGGGGTGGGACAGACCTGAGTAGGTATCAGAACTGTGGGACATTGGGCAAGTCACTTAGCCACTGTGAGTCACAACTGCCTTATCTGTAATTGATAACTCAGGTATTCATAGGAGGGTTACATGAGATTATTAGGCAACATACTTAGTATAGGGCCTGGATGACAGAAATGATAAAAATTATCATTATTATTATTAATGATTAGTATATAAATCAAGTTTACATACTGAATTTTAGAAAAAACATATTCAAGATTTTTCGCTCCCGTCTTACTCATTAACAGGGTACTTTGCATGTGCAGAGATTTCTGTATGATGTTTCTGGTGATTTAGATAACTAGATAGCTATTTGTACATGAAATTGCTTACTATTGCCATTCTGACCACTATTTTCATTCAGGCCAGAATCATCTATTCAGTGGATATTTCTTTAATGCCTGTAGTGTGCCCAGCACACTGTGCTCGGCTTAAAGGAATACTTAGTCCCTGCCCTCATGAAGCTCAGTTCAGCAGGAAGCCTGACAGTAAACACATAATTTATGAATATTAAAATTCAACCATGATCAGTACTTTGAGGCAAAGACAGTGGATGTTTAATCAGTATGTTCCTCTCCTGCATAACTCACTCCTCCTTAGCTAGGTTCTGAAACTTCATCTCTAACAATCCACAAAGGACAGTTTTGTCATCTGAATCTCCAAAATCATGGAGGCTGAATCTAGGAAGTCTTTCCTCACTAAGTGCTAAGAAGCTGGACCCATTTTGACTCAGTAAATGAATGACATGTCTTGGGTGAGGCTTTCCCTAGAATGTGCTTGACATGTCTGGATCAAGCGACCATTTAGGGGAGACTTCTATAGGAAAAAGTCACAAAAGGCCATACTGAAAGAAACAAATGGAAGAATCGTCCTACCTTTGTGTCTAAAGAATGGGGGGGCATATTTTTTGGTCTTTTTTTTCTTCTTTCTGGTGGATGAGAACCTGAAGACTCATTTAGCACCAGCTACGGAAGAATATCTCTTCTTATTGCTTCACAAGGTCTCTGCTCAGCACCAAGAAGATGTGCAGACCACCCAAGAGCAGACCTGTGGCTGTCATGTGGTTCTTCCCACCTGAAAATGTCTGGTTATGACCAGCTGGGGAAACCTGTCCTTCACTGATGGGAGTGTCTGACATCTGATTGACGGAGAACCCTGTTCAAGTGATGAAAAATCACCTAGGCCTATTTAAAAATCAACTCATGAATTATGGAGAACAAAGTCCCTTCCAAATGGAAACGTGTCCTTTGCTAATCTCTGTCTTCCAAGTCACCCAAACAAAGCTGCAATATCTGTATAATTTTATATCCCAAGCCAAGTGTTACCGTCTTTGCTCTGGGAAGTTCAAGCCCAGGGAAAGCTGACTTCAGGGTTTCTATATGACCTTTTTCAAAATAATATTAATGTTTCTTTAGGGATTCTATCCCTATCTTAATGTGTGTGTTTGTGTTTTATGTGGTGATAACTCCCCATAGTATCTATGGTTACTGATTATAAATAAGATTTGGGTAAACTACATCAATATATCAACAAATTTTGTGATCATAATATGTTCTACATACTCCATGAAATTAACAGAAAATAGAAAATTTAAAAATCATCTATTATTCTGTCTCCCAGAGCTAACCATTATAACTGATTCAAAATTTTTAGAATTTATTTAATAGATGTTTAGATAAAACAACAGTAGTACCGTGTATTTAATGTGGGTATTTGTGTGTGGGGGGGACTTTTCGTTTTTCTTAAAAAACTGTGATTTTTAATGGCTAAAAGCATTTCACTATATGAAACTATGTAAGTACTTCTGAAAGTAGAAAATAAGCTGGAACTCAGCCAAGCTTCTCTTAAGATATCTGTGAAAGTACTCCAGGTACAATTCATTGTGGAGTCCTAGGCTCATGAAGTTGGAAAGGACCTACAAGGTCATGCATGAACATAAGAAGGCTCCAGAGAAACTCATGAATTTAGTTATCTTTTTCTCAGCAGTTTAAACATTACCACAGCTTCATTTGAAAAGTAAAGGTAATTAACCCTCACTGTAGCCATAACACTGTGTGTGTGTGTGTGTGTGTGTGTGTGTGTGTGTGTGTGTGTGTGTGT